>NW_027284262.1:0-9105 GCF_046629955.1 Centroberyx affinis | reverse complement strand
ACTACTATTACTACTACTACTACTACTACTATTACAACTAGTACTATTACTACTTGTACTACTACTACTACTACTATTACTACTAGTAGTACTACTACTACTACTACTACTACTATTACTAGTACTACTACTACTACTGCTACCACTACTATTACAACTACTACTACTACAACTACTGCTAGTACTAGTACTACTTCTGATACTACTGTTACTGATATCCAGCTTCTACTGCTACTGCTACTACAGTTACTACTGTGACTGTTATTACTACTACAACTGCTACTACTACTTGCTGCTACTACATACTACTATTACAGGTACTACTGCTACTACTGCTACCACTGCTACTCCTATCACTATTGCTACTACTACTTGCTACTACTACGACTACAGCCACTGCTACAACCAATAACCACTACTAGTACTACTTTTACCTCTTACTTTTATATAATAATAAATCTGTTTTATTTTTTAAAATCATATCTCAGCATTCTACAATGTGGGGAAAAGAAAGAAAAGAAGAAAGAAAACGAAAGTAAGGGGTCAAAAGTGTGAAGACGTAAAGAGAATAGGACCCAATAGAATTCCAGTAGAGCAGAGTAGAGCAGCAGATTCCCAGGCAGAGGCTGGGAGGCTCCAGCACTCAGAGGGGGGTGAGGCCAGAGAAGATTTGAGGTGGAGGACAGATATTGGAGAGACACCAAGAATTCAGGACCAAATGATTGTTTTATGTTTTTTATGACTGCAAGAAAGTTGTTTTGCAAGAAAACAACAAGCACACACACACACACACACACACACACACATACACACACACAGATCCTACGCTGACCCGCCACCGATATATTTATGGAGTGAAGGCTCACCGTGACACAGGAACATTCTAGCAAGACTCCACATAGTGTGTGTGTGTGTGTGTGTGTGTGTGTGTGTGTGTGTGTGTGTGTGTGTGTGTGTGTGTACTTATGTGGTTGTTTTAACAGCTCTGTAGCTACTTGGAAGCAAACGTGTGAGAAAAAAAAGGTCAGCAGGCTCACAGTTCTCAATTTCTTAAACAAGTACACACACACACACACACACACACACACACACACACATTTATCATTCCAATTCAGACTAGAGAGGAAAATCTTGCCCTAGCCAGGACCTAATAATACTCCTCACAGACTCTAGTGCTCACAAAATATTCCTAATTGAATGAAGCTCATATTTAAAGATGGAACAGAGTAGAGATGAGAAAGATTCAGGAGTGAAAATGTGAAAACTAGAAAATTTGGATGTAATTCTGAATATAATACGCCAACTTTGCAGCTAATGAGCTCCTTGATCAACTTACCGTTATGCAACGATTGGTTGCAGTTTCACCTCTGTGTCTCCAGGATTTATTTAATTCGCTATGGTGCTTTAGCACATTGTACAAACAACAGTTAAACCCCAGCTTAGCATTATCTCAAGGGTTATCATGTTATCTAGAAGGCTGCCAAGTGCTCTCAGTAATTTGTTTAAACAGTGTAATTGCCATGAAGCCATTGTACTCCCTCAGTTTTCTTACAGGGAATAAATAAACTCAGCATTTCCCCCATTAATAACTTATTATACTCCTCTTACTGTTTTGCCATCCGCTAAATGTGCCGGTTTATGTTTCTCACCATAGGGAACTCCCGTAGAACACGCTACCTTACCGGTGAGTACCTGGGTTGTCATGGTAACAGAGTGATGTTGACTTCCCCCGACTGACCTTGTTAACGCTTCAACTTTGACCCTTTGAGAACTGACCAACCAGCATGTGTGATGGAAAGTGAGTGATGCACGCTCGCCTGAACCTGTGTGTTTTTTTTTGCCCCAGTTTCTGTCCCAACCAGGGAGGGAAATGACCACCAGCTGGAAAATTTACTCTGTGTCTGGACTATTTAACCAGCAACTTCAGCAGGCAACCAACTATCATTTGGAGGTCCTATGCTACTCTAAACATCTATGTATCTGGTAAAATATGGTTGCAATCAAAGTGCTGTTAAACTTTGGTAGTATCTTGGGTTGTGTATCTTCCTGGTCATGATAAAACCCCAAAACCTTTGATTCTGTGTTATCTGTTGCTCCAGTAGAGGAGATTGGAGAATTACATTTTTTTTCTCTCTCCATTCACTGCCATTGTATGGAGGAACAGTCAAAATCACACTTCTAGCACATAAAGGAACGTAAACAAAGCAGTTTATGACAATATTTAAAACAAGTTTCCTCTGACCAGATTTTGGTGTCAAAAAATGCAATTGTCCAATCATCTCTACCGGAGCACCAGAGCAACAGATAACAGAATATTGCAGATTTTGGGGTTATATCATGTCCAGGAAGCTACACAACCCAAGCTTCATCAGCACTTTAAGGCATTTCCCTTACACTCATCCAGAGAGACTTACAGTGAGTGAGCAGGTCTGGTGTTCAGTTTCTTGCTCAAAGACACCTGGCTGCTGGTGGACACATTGGCCGCTGTGGGCATCAAACTTGTGACCTTCCGGTTACGGGACGGTCTGTCCAGCTTACTACTCCATCGAGCCACATGCAATAATGAAAGTGGGTGGTGAACTTCACCGGTCCACCAGCCACTCTGTCCACTGGACCAAAGAGAACTTCCAACCCTGGTGTCTACTGTTGTATATGTCAAGCTTGCAGTTTTCACTTAAACAGAAAATACACCCCAAAATTAAATTCAGACATTGTTTATGTGATCTTTAGTGATGAATATGAACAAGAACAGTGTGTCTGAAAGCTAAAAAGGAGAACCAGCGTTGCAATCTGTGATGTTATCGAAAGACAAAACCTGGAACTGCTTCTTTTATGGTGAATTGGAGGTTGACTATGAGAATTTACAGTATGTATTTTGAACTTAAACTCTCAAGTAGATTCCTTTTCATTGCATTACTATTATTTATGAAGCAGAATAAGCACCTTTATCCCTGCAAATTCATCCTGAACACTCGGCCAGTCTCATACTCTCTTTCACTGACTTAGTTGATGGAACACCAAATTCTAGGGTGTTACACATTAGTATCACATTTTTTTGCTGTGATCCCGCCCCTTGACTTTTGGCTGCCCTGACTGGCTATCCATTTGATTGACAGGTTCCTGGATAGACGAGGAGCATATATATGTACCGTGTCCGATCCCTTCCAGGAGTTGTGAATCAGTTTGTTATGGCGTTGTGAAGCACTGACTTACCGTTTTGTTGTGTTGTGTTTCTAACTAGACTAAAATACGTTTGCATGAAGTTGTGCTGGTTGTAACACTGTCAAGGTTAGAGGTTTCCTTCCCTGTGTGGTTCAGTGGGCACAACATTGCCGAAGCTCTGCCAGGACTGAGGGATCGATTCCACTTCAGCCACACATGCTCAGAACAAATGTATGCGCTCATGGGAAAAAAATGTATGCGTTCATGGTACTGTAAGGCGATAAAACAGTCCACCAAATGTTAAGTTTACTGTAAACCGTAGACACAAAGGCAATATTCTTTGTGGAGAAACTTTCAGAAAACCCAAACGTGTGCGCATTGTGGACCAACTGTACTAGAGCTGCAACAATTAATCGATTAGTTGTCAACTATTAAATTAATCGCCAACTATTTTGATAATCAATCAATCGGTTTGAGTCATTTTTTGAGAAAATTAAGTCAAAATTCTCTGGTTCCAGCTTCTTAAATGTGAATATTTTCTGGTTTCTTTACTCCTCTATGGCAGTAAACTGAATATCTTTGGGTTGTGGACAAAACAAGACATTTGAGGACGTCATCTTGGGCTTTGGGAAACACTGATCCACATTTTTCACCATTTTCTGACATTTTATAGACCAAACAACTAATCGATTAATCGAGAAAATAATCCACAGATTAATCGACAATGAAAATAATCATTAGTTGCAGCCCTAATCTGTACGAGTTGGTCCGCAATGCGACCAACTCGTACAAGATCTGCCAATTTTCCTCGCTGTTTCCTCATATGTAGGTGAAGAAAAGGTGGCTGCAGCTGACTGTATGTAACTGCTGTACTGTAGCAGTCAGCTAGCTCAAACTGGTTGTTGGCAGTGGGAATGCATAGTAAATCCTCTAAAGAAAGGATTCAAGAAAGCTCGCTTTGTCCGCAAACAGTTCTAGGAATCTATTGGTTTACAGTTTGTGTTTTTGGGGAAACTAGGACCAGAGAATTAAACAGAGATTTTTTTAGTCATCTTCTGGAACTTGCGATCAGATGGGAGTCATACCCTCGAAAATAAAAAATGGACGAGAACGTTGGCGATTGTTCTGCTTGCCACGGTGATGAGTTTGTCATCTTGTCCGAGAGCTCCTCCTCGATAGTGACCATCGGACAGTGGAGCAGTTCGACCGGCTTGTACGCACCTGCCAAAACCATTAGAAATTAAGTGGAAAAAAAGGGGGCGTCTCTGGTGGCTCAGTGGTCCGGGGGAGCGTGCCATGTGGCCGCGACGTCCCGGGTTCCAGTCCGGCACATGCCATCCCCCTCTCTCTCTCTCTCTCTCTCCCAGTCTTTCCTGTTTCTCTCTACTTTGAACCGTCAACTAAAGGCGAAGATGCCATAAAAATCATCTAAAAAAAAAAAAGTGCAGGTGCGGTCAAAAAGGCGTCATCTGTGATCACGGCCTAATGGGAACTGTCTGCGATTCCGTTGAACTCTTTCACATGTGAGGTTCTGGTTGCTGTAACTAACTTGTCAGCCGCCCCCAAAATATATTTCAATGCGACTTATTTGAAGTTCTTGATTAAAACCCGGGGCAAACAGGAACTCCGGCCTTGCCTCAGATGTGGGAACACCCCTTGCAAAACACATTAAAACAACCGCGCGTGTTTATTTGGGCGTCCGATGCATATTCAATTCCTATTCCTGCCTCGGTCCAGTTGCCACAGTGCTCGTAAATAACTTGTCATTATCAATAGGGTTTGCCGCTGCAGCTAACTGCATGGGACTGTGTTTACATCAGTGTGTTTGGCCACACACAGACGGATGAATTTGCCCCGAGAATACAACTTGTTAGAGTATGAGGCCATGTCCCTTTTTTTTTGACCACACACACATTTTTCCGTTGTATTGAGTTCTAATCATCGGGAGCTTAACTTGCTTAAATATGCCTAAACTGGCAACTTTCGGCTCCCTGCTGTGAGGGAAATGTATGTGGTTAGTGCAATATTTTACTGTCATTCTCATCTGTCTGCATTCCTCTCGTCCTTTCCCTTTCTCCTCTCCCTCTTTTTTCCCCTTTCTTGCTCCTTCTTCTCCCCCTCTCTCTCTCTCTGTCTGCCTCCTGTCTCTCTCCCTTCCCTCTTTCTCGCCGTCTGACCTTGCCCGACAATCTCTTCCCCATCCTCTTCCTCACCTCTTTCTCTTCGTGTAGCCATGCTCTCGCTTTCCCTCTCTGTCTCTCTCTCTCTCCCTCTCTCCTCTTCTTCCTCTGTCCTCCTCTACATTTCCCATAGACTCTCGTTTCCCCATTTTTCTTCCTCACCTCTTTCTCTTCGTCTAGCCATGCTCTCTCTTTCCCTCTCTGTCTGTCTCTCTCTCTCTCTCTCTTTCTCTCTCTCTCTCTCTCTCTCTCTCTCCCTCTCTCTCTCTCTCTCCCTTTTCCTCTTCTTCCTCTGTCCTCCTCTACCTTTCCCATAGACTCTCGTTTTCCCATTTTTCTTCCTCACCTCTTTCTCCTCGTCTAGCCATGCTCTCTCTTTCCCTCTCTGTCTGTCTGTCTCTCTCTCTCTCTCTCTTTCTCTCTCTCTCTCTCTCTCTCTCTCTCTTTCTCTCTCTCTCTCTCTCTCTCTCCCTCTCTTCTCTCTCTCCGTTCCTCCTCCTGTCTATTTGTTCAGCCGGCAGGAGCTGAGTAGCTTTTAATGAGCTCTTTGATGAACGTCTCTCATTAGCTGGAAGAAGGGAGGGAGGGATGGATGGAGGGAGGAGTGGAAGTTTGGAAAGCGGTAGGAATGGAGAGGGAAGAGGGAGGGAAGGAGGTCGGGCTGTCGGAGGAAGAGAAGTAGGGAGGGAGGGAGGGAAGTCTGGGGCGTCAAGATGGATGGATAGATGGGGAGGAGTGGATGGAAGGAGGGGAAAGGTGGAGGGATTTTTGTTTTTATGGATTATTCTGTGTACTCCTCTTTCTGTCCCTCTGTTGCTCCCTCCTTCCTTCTCCCCTCCTTGCCACTCTCCTTCACTTCCTACCTCCTTCCTTCCATCCCTCTTTCCTTCCCTAACTGCCTCCCTCCCCGTTTCTCTCCTCGCTTCCCCCCTTCTCTCCTTCCCTCCCACCCTCCCTCCTCTCTTTCCTCCCTCCTCTCTTCCCTCCTTCTCTCCTCCCTTCCATCCTTCACTCCTTCCCTCCCTCACTCCTTCTTTCTCTCCCTCCCTCCCTCTCTCCCTCCCTCCCTCTCTCTGACCCTCTTGTTTGCAGCTTCTCTCCTTTCCTCTCCTTCCTTCATCACTCTGTTCTACCATCTCTCCTTCCCTCCCACTCTCCCTCCTTTCCTCCCTCCCTCCCTTGTTTCATCCATCCCCCTGTCCCTTGCCTCTTCTCTCCTTCCCTCCCTCCTGCCTTCCTTCTTTCTCTCCTCTCCCTCCCTCCTTCAGTCCCATCCTCCGTTCCTCCTTCCCTCTGTCCTTCCTTCCTTCTCTCATTCCCTCCCTCACTCCTTTCACTCCTTCCCCTCCTCCTTGCCTCCCTCATCTCCTCCCTCCCTCCCTCTGTCCTTCCCTCCCTCTGTCTTTCCCTCCCTCTTTCATTTTCTCCCTCCCTCCCTCCATCCTTCCCTCCCTCCCTCTGTCCTTCCCTCCCACTTTCATTCCCCCCCTCCGTCCTTCCCTCCCTCCCTCTGCCCTTCCCTCCCTCTTTCATTCTCTCCCTCCCTCCCTCCGTCCTTCCCTTCCTCCCTCTGTCCTTCCCTCCCTCTTTCATTCTCTCCCTCCCTCCCTCCGTCCTTCCCTCCCTCTTTCATTGTCTCTCTCCCTCCCTCTGTCCTTCCCTCCCTCCCTCTGTCCTTCCCTCCCTCCGTCCTTCCCTCCCTCCCTCTGTCCTTCCCTTCCTCTTTCATTCTCTCCCTCCCTCCCTCCCTCCCTCCCTCCGTCCTTCCCTCCCTCCGTCCTTCCCTCCCTCCCTCCCTCCGTCCTTCCCTCCCTCCCTCTGTCCTTCCCTTCCTCTTTCATTCTCTCCCTCCCTCCCTCCCTCCCTCCCTCCGTCCTTCCCTCCCTCCCTCTGTCCTTCCCTCCCTCTTTCATTCTCTCCCTCCCTCCCTCCCTCCCTCCACATTGCGCCCCAGGCTAATTGTTCCCAGTTGTCTGTGTTGAACTCCAAGACAACGCCACTTCTGTCAGACAGACCTACCTGTGTGTGTGTGTGTGTGTGTGTGTGTGTGTGTGTCAGTCAGCCCAGGTTCAGGGCATGTAAATAGAATTAGCCCATTTCACGCTCAATCTCACCCTGTGATAATTGACCCCTGGGGTTGTGTGGCGTGTGTGTGTGTGTGTGTGTGTGTGTGTGTGTGTGTCTACATGTGTATGTGGGGGTTCATGCTTAAACACGCATGCATATTTGTGTGTGTGTGTGTGTGTATGTGCTTAGGGTTCAGGGGCCAAGATCATATTGGAGGATATCCGGCCGGTACGTGTTGCTTGAACATATGTGCTCGCACGTGTGTACCGTGTGTGTGTGTGTGTGTGTGTGTGTGTGTGTAATTTGATTTCCCTTTGAGGTGAGCCTGCCTCCTGAGTGAACTGCGGTCCAGACTCTTTCCTGAGGTGGAACACAGTTCACTCATGCAGAGTCGCAGCTACAACGGGATCTTTCTGCTGCTGTCAGGCTGATATGAGACAAGGTGGATTTTATTGATCTCCGAGGGGAAACCGGTTCATTACAGACCCGAGGTGCAGGAGGGAGAACAGAGAGGGGAGAAGGGACTAAAGCTTATCAATAAAAATGAAATTGGAGTGTCTCGAATAGATTCTCAATGAGGGCTAGAACAGAATTAAACTTAAACTTTGATTTACTGATTTGCAGATTTTCTTCAGTTTTACAAATTTACAGGTTTCCCCACCGATCATAGGATTTCTTGAATATCATGAAATTTAGCGAGGGATATTCCAGACAGGGAAAAATTCAGACAATTTGATCAATTCTCCAGGTCACTTCCCAGGAATATACCAGAATGTGTTTTACAGTTTGTTTCACACATTCATGGCATTAGATGGAGGTTTTCAGCTGTTTGTCTTCACAGCAAGCCCAGCTGTAGTGGAAACCAGACTGATTCCACCTTTAGAAAAACAATAAACAGAGTTTTGGATCATTGAAGTGCTCCAACGTAGTTTTTATTTTTAGTGTTTTTAAGTTTAAAAAAAGTTTCACAAATTCAGCACCAAAGCACAAAATTTGACCCGTCACTACACAGACATGGACAAACTCAAACAATAACAAAATAAGAGGAGAAATGGAAAGGGAACCAATATAAAAGAAAAAAAAAGGAAAATAATTGTACATTGTCAAGCTCTCCGACTTAGTTATGGAAAGACATGGAATTTTACATCTGGAACCCTGGATTTATAAATGTCGCTAGTCCTGTGGAAGAGTGGCCTATATGTGTTTATCTCCAGTCAACTCCTCAGGGATTAAAAAAACAAACTACTTTGATTTTCAGAAAGTATCTGTTCACTTTGGGAATGATACGCTGGGATTTGAATGTGATTCTTGAGGTCAAGGATCCTAAAAACTGCTATAGACAGAAATCCCAAATATTTTAACCTTTCACTGACAAAGTAAAAAGTCGCATAACAGGTTTTCCCTTTTGCTGTTGGCCTGATTGGTCAATTTTGCCACAGATGCACAGCAGTTTTTAAAGCTATATATAGTTTATTTATTTATTACTTCACACACAAAACATCATGGAAACTTTTAATTTGACATGAAGGAAACACAGCAACATCTAAGTGAAAATGGCACCAAACAACTCAAACACACACAAACCCAAGCACAAAAAAATTCAATAGACTTTTAGGGAAATTAATGTTTATAATACATTATCTGTGAGTGATAGCGCCATTCACAAACATAACAAAATAACACCCAGAGACACACG
>NW_027284261.1:0-20610 GCF_046629955.1 Centroberyx affinis | reverse complement strand
TATACAGACACATGAGATATACACACTGCCACATCAAATTAACAATGTGAAGTGCAGGAAATAACCGAGGAAGCGGGGGCATGGGCCGGAGATTCTCTTTGTCGCAGTTGAGCAGTTTTACCACATATGGAATAAATGAAACCTTCAATCTGTTTGATTTACATTGCGGTTGCCTGCAACCTGAAGGGAGTGGTTCCAGTTCTGCCCACAAGGCGTGACTAGGGCAATCTGTGATACTCTGGGCGTTGCGTTAAGACTTGTCCAACTCGTGTCCAATGGAAGAGTTCCAGTTCAGAAATCGCTGAGATTCAATCCTCGATGGTTGACATGCCTTCATCTTCATATAGTGCACAGAAATGATGAGAAATGAAGTTGATATTGGCTGTTTTCTGGTGCTTTGACTCGCGAAACAATCATGAAATGAATGACAATCCACATACGCTGTGATGTTCAATTAAAAAAGGCCTATACGTGCTTTTTTTAAATGAGAAACATACTCCAAAAAGCAGATAATTGCAACTTAAAGTGTCTGGCTGTAGTTTGTGGTTAAATACCAAAGCTCTACCTACACATATTGACAATATGACACAGACACTTTTTCCCCTTCTGCTCCTCCTTCAAAATAAAAGCATTCCGTGGAGCAGCCAGAACGTTGACGCCACGCTGACAGCGAAGCAACGGCGCGCATTAACTGGTATTTGAGCGTGGCAAACATCAGTGAGGGGAGTCTGCTGGATGCCTGTGCTCTTATTTACTACTTTCACAAAAATGTGGAGTCAGTTTCACACCTCCAAATCAGGCCGCTATAGAGAAGGTGACAACGGATTGACAAAATATGTGTCGAAAAGACATTATGCTCCACTCACATTAAAAAACATAAGCCTTTCTCGAAAAACAGCATCTCTGTTGGCCTTTCCTACATAGTGGCAGTGTCAAGATGAAAATTTAGCTTACAGTCAATGCCATATCCCCTTGTGACTAATATGAAATATTCATAGGGCATGTTTTGAACTGCATGTGAAGTCAAGTAATAGTGAGTGAGTTGGAAACGGGGTTGTACTGTCTCAGTGCTTCATGAATATCTTGTAATCTGCTTTAACATACTGTATAATGACAATGGTGGAGTCTTAACCCAGAAGTTAACTGCAGGCCCATGTTCTGTCTTAAGATCTACCATCAGCAACTTACGTACGCACATTATCGCATAATGACTCCTCTAATTGTTGGTGTAGACAATAGCTCTGTTTGAAACCTTCCCGCCATTTTGAGCTAGTGTCCGAATTCTCAACGGTTAATTTGATTTACTATATAGTTCACTAGAAAATACCCACAATCCACTGCAAACGTTGAACAGACGATGTACCCTACAATTTCCCCTGTATACCACAACGCAAAGCGAGTGTGTCTTACTGAAGAAGAGCCATCTATTCTGTCTATTCACCGGTTGACAGCATTGGTGAATCAACAAAAGACGTATTAGATGCCTCATTTGAGTTAAAGTTTGCCTCAGTTTGTGTCTGAGAAGCATAACTTGAACCAAGAGCAGCAAAATAGCTACAGGAATCATCGTTGCAGGTCAGCTAGCTAGTTGTCCCCCACCAAAGGGGGGACTATGGATTGGTCTCCGTCCGTTAGTTACATGGTTTGTTTGTTAGTTTGTTAGTCACACTGTAACGTTGACTTTGTGCCGCTAGGGGGCGGCATTGACAGTGAATGGGGACTCAGTGGTAAAGCAGGTCATACAGTTAAAGTTATCATACAATGTGGGGGACAATGAATGGGGACTCAGTGGTAAAGCAATACAGTTAAAGTTATCATAGTTATTTTCTAACTTCATCTAGGGAGTTTTTCCTTTTTACTGTGCTATTGCCTGTTTAGTACTGTGCTAATGCTCTTTGGGGATCAAGACTGGGTCTGTATTTGTTTTGTTTATTATTCTGTTATGTTATTATGTCTGTTTTTTCATTCCTATGTTTATGTTCAAGCACTTTGTGACATATTGATGTTAAATGGTAAATGGACTGCATTTATATAGCGCTTTTATCCAAAGCGCTTTACAATATGCCTACATTCACCCATTCACCGATGGCGGCAAGCTGCCACGCAGGGTGCTGGCGCAACCATCGGGAGCAATTTTGGGGTTCAGTATCTTGCCCAAGGACACTTCGACATGCGGACTGGAGGAGCCGGGATCAAACCACCGAACTTCTGATTAGTGGACGACCCGCTCTACCTCCTGAGCCACGGGCGGCTGTGGACTTTATAAAATAAACTTGATTGATGTATGTGATACGCTGCTGTATTTATTGTGTTATTGTACAGTTGTTGGACTGTTGTACTGTTATTGCACTCATCACTGCATCATACCATATATCACTTATGATTTAGCATTTATATTATTCATAACACTCACGCTCCTGGTGTTGTATGTTACATTGTATTATAAATTGTATTGTAGCGTACATTGTGTAATGTATGGATTGTATTTATTGCGTATTGTAGTTCTTATATTTTGTACTGTATTGAGTAAAAACAGGACAATTACAGTTACTACATTTCAAGATATAACTTGTAAGCCTAACGCCGGGTTCAGACCGCATGCATAAGCGAAGCGCCCATGTTAATGGCTCGGCTCGTGATCTGGAGCACCAGTTTCGGTGTCTGGTCTATTTTTTTTCGCGAGCCGCGGCGCGCATTTCACAGGAAAACACCATATAAAACACTATAGATGGTCATATCTCCATTATATCACCACAGAAGCACAAATATATTAAATGATCAACTTACCAGGGTCTTCACTGTTGTTGTTGACGAATCCATCTGCACTGATGCAAGTTTTAAATGCAACACGTTGTAGGATGATGATCTATCTGGTTTTGAATTATCACTTGCCTTTTGAAAATTGCGTCTGTTATTAGTGAATTACCACAAAAGTAAACAAGGATACATGTTTAGGCTTGTTTATTTATAGGCTACTAGAGAGAGAGAGAGAGAGAGACTTGCTGAGCAAACAAACAACAAATAAACGTGACCGCTTTGATATGAGGGAGTTTGTGAAGAAAGGGGGAAATTAAGAAGATGGAAAATATAAAGTTCTTCCCTGATGTGGAAAAGTACAGTGAGCTGTCAGCAGTGTTTCTACAAGGACAGCAGTGAACAGATGAAGCTTTGGTGGCTGTTGGAGCAGAATGTAAGCAGCTACAGCCTGTTTCCACGGGGTTTTCTTCTCCTGTAGAGCAGGAGAGCTGCTGGCCGGCGCGGAGAAATGCGCTTCCTGTGTGAACAACGCAACTGTGACTCGCGTGCCAAATCACGGTACTTGGCCGCTATGCGTCCTGTGTGAACACGGCGTAATTCTGAGTAGGGAACAGAAATATATGGTCAATCTGTCCTTTCATTGTCCCATACGAAAATGCTTATACAATTTCACTCATATTTCAAGTTCACTCAGCAATCACTGACTGACCCAAGGGTGGAACTACATCACTGGTGGGGGACAACATGTTTACTATTTGCTTGTTACCAATACAGGTCCTGCTAGTCGCTAGCTGTGAGCTAGCTAATGTTAGCTAACAAGCTTAAATGTTTGCCAAACCAAAACAGCTTGCTACCATTAGGAGACAGCACCGTTGACAAAACCACACTTGCACATGATTAGACAACAATTTATTTGTAATTTAATGTTAAAAACTTAGCAAAATCAATACTAGGCACGTCCGGGTGCGTCACATCAATATTCAGCACATTTTTCTTGAAGCAATGATGTCGAATGTAGTGTTCAAAACTTCATTTGTTCATTGCCCTATAGACAAACACTCCATAGGGAATATTGAGTGAGTGAACGAGTGAACCATTCCGAATGCAGCAAGTGTCCTGCGGAGGGGACAGCTTTGTATGCTAATGTGTTCAGAAAAGGACTTTATCGTCATGAAAGCTGTGAATGAACTGCGTGGGACCACAGCCAAAACCCTTCACAGAAAGAGGAGACTACAGCATCAATCAAGGCTGCCAGTCTATTCTTTTTTTTTTTTTTTGTAACTCCCTTTTATCTCTTTTCAGCAACCTAAGTGCCAAGAGTGAACACATGGCAATTGGTGTGGGCTGTGGAGAGGCGTCGTACAAGTGGAGGGGCTTTCCGAAAAGTTGAGTTACTGCGGAACTCACAGTTAATAGTAAGCGCGTCTTGTGCAAAGTTCAGAAAACAGGTGGCACAACATGAAGCGAACGAGAGAAAAGTCACTCTTGCTCCCGGTAATTTGTTTACGAAGCACACACGCAGCTTGATTACCGAGTTGTAACAGAACTGGAATAGACGTGTTGCTTTTTTATGAGGGCATTTCTGTTTTGATTTAAGGGAAAATAATGCTTTCCTGGGTTCGTCGCGTCCAAATCCACGGGACGAGCTTCGACTGAATCAGTGATTTAAAAGAAGTGGGGTGGTGGGGGATGGTTCTTTTTGACTGAACATACTACGATATATTCATCAATACGGCTGAAACCAAGCAAGACAGCTGGGCCGTGCTATTCCGGGCACGACAGATAGTGTCCCCCCTTGTTAAATTCAGCCGTCAATGGCCGTTGGAGGAGGAGATAAGAAGCGGGAGCGGCCCCCACGTGGAAATCAGTCGAAGTCCTATCGATCACTCTCGCCTTCACTCTCGCCTTCATTTCAGCAAGATGGTTAAAAATGATTAGAGTTCCGGAACTGAAGTTAATTCCCAGGGATTGGCTCTCTATAACAAGAGCGTGACATAATCAATGCAAATGATCTCACACTCCTGTGCGATCAAATCAAGGTCCCTCATAGGCAAGACGCTTAATCAAGGACTAACTGTCATTGTTTAAGATTTGCATTATACTGTAGCTCTCTCCCAAGGCCTCTCCCACTGTCTTTTAGCCAGTATTCTGCTCTGTGCTTTTCAGTGTTAGCCCTGTTGATCATTGAAGAGCATATAATCTATATGAAGTGATGCAACCAGGCTGTGGTTTGTTGCATGTAGGGCATGCTGTGCTCTTCAGTTGGTCACTTTCATATTAATCACGTGACCGTTTGAATTTCACAGTCCATGGAACTGGCAGGAGTTTCCTTTTGAAGAGGCATTAAGAGAGAGTAGAGACAGGCAATGAGTGCTATTGACTGGACTTGTTCGGTTGTGTTTACATACAGTATACCAAGGAAAACTAAAGATCTGATAACTGAAATAGATATAAAAACAAGATTGTGAAAAAATTAACTGACCTAAAATGATCTTGTGTCCATGTAAAACTAACGAAAATAATATAAAACAATGATGACACTTTTAGTTTTCATCTTTTTGTGTGAGCAGGAATTTTGGGCATTTTTTGGCTGACACAAATTGAAAACTTTATGTAAATACATTTTGAATTGTTATTGTTTGTATTACACAATATTGTTGTTTGTTTATTCTCACATATAAAAATTGTAAAAGAAAAGGATACAATATATAATTTGCAAGTGAATGTGAAGGAGAATTGCCTAAAAACCCTCCAGAGGCTTGAAAAGTGGCACTCTCCAGGCAGCATATTACAAAAAATAATTACAGCAATGTAAAATACACAATTTGAATGTATCTAAATAAATAGTAAATAGCAATAGTAAAAAATGGAGACATAGTTCAGCATAGTACTTGACAACAATGCATCCCATAACACCCATCTACACAAGTATAAAGAATCAGTCATAGTCATAAGACACACACACACACACACCCCAAAAATACTCATTCATAATGCAGGCAAGTATACACAAACACTATCATTAACAGACTAAGAGTAGACACTCGTGATATGGCTTAGAGTTTTCATAAGACAAGAAAGATGAAGAAGAATATACACACAATTGTTATTGTAAACACACACAATTGTACACACACACACAATTGTAATTGTAAACACACACAAAATGCCTGTTCTGAACTTCAATCATGATACCTTAAAAAAAAAAAAAATACCACCCCTATCAAAAATACAAAAAATAGTACTGAAACTAAATAAAAAGTACACTGAAACTAAACATTTGTGAAAAAAACTGAACTAAAATGACCAAACCCACAGCAAAAAACTAAACTGAACTTGAAATCCAAATTGAAAACTAAAAAGAAAAAAACTATGATAACCCTGCAGCAGGGTTCGAGTTATGTGGGAGCCAGTAGGAGCTGAGCTCCCATAAGGAGGGGTCTGAGCTCCCATGAAAGCAGTAAAATCATACATCTGTGGGGGTCGCTAATACATTACCAACAACCATTATTTTTATCACAAATAATGCATTTTTCAATGTAATGAGTATTACTTACGTTAACGAGATAAATAGGCTAAAACAAACATGTTTTCCAAAAGAACTACGCACCATATTCTCTCGTGAATGACTAGTGTTGTAGTACTCGAGATCGGTCTTGGTCTCGAGACCGGTCTTAAGACCACATTGTGATGGTCTCGGTCTCGTCTCGGAAATGACTCCAGTTTTACTCGGTCTCGGCAAAGAGGACTCGGAATTTTATTTCAAGACCAGTCGAGACCACAATTGCAGTAACATCATTACCTGCCGGTGCATTGTCTGATTTATTTATTTTTTACTGTGATTGGATATAAAACTTTTCCCCTTCAAATTGCAACCAATAACTTATTTTAAGTTTAAACGTTTATTAACCATTAAACTTTGCCACCCTCACCCACCCCCCTCTGAGCTGCGCCAAGAAAGAGAACGCAGGACACAGGGGGAGAGAGCACCATGCTGAAGAGGAGAATGAGATAATACAATTTGCCTACAGAAATCACAGAGAGTTTTGCAGAACAAGTTCTAAGAACAAGCACCGATTCTATACAGGCACATGGCGCGTTCAATTCAACACGCTGCATTAAAGCATTGCGACACAGTTATCGGTTAAATTATAATTTCACTAATGTCACTTAAATTCCACAAGGTAATAACATTACCGTTAAAGTCTGTACTGCAGCAGAAGACGTGTTATCAGGTTACTGTTTATACCGTTACTAACACAGGAGAGTAAATTGTGGAATTTTAAGTTTCACTTTCGTCTGCACAGCGGGGCTCTGGCAGGTTGAGTAGGGGAGAGCGGGGCAAGTTGTCACATTGGTCAAAGTCAAAACACTATAACATAAAAACAATTTGTAGCCTATACATGACAGTAAATTATGTTTCTTCTCATTTCAGGAATCAAAATAATTATACATTGTGACATAAAAGCAAGGGTCAGCTATAACCTGATAATAATTTTGAATGTTTTAGTGAAGCTCTGTGCTCAGGGTGTTTTAACACTTGTTTCATTCTGCCCACTGTCTTGAGCCTTTCCAAAGGTCAGTGAAATTGAATTGCCATGTTTCAGATCAAAGGATTGCCTTCTGTCACTGAGTACATACTGTACATCCATTTGTATTTTACTTAAATTCCTAAATAATGCTTTCTTTCTTTTGAATTTTAGCAGAGAAATGGTGTAAATGTTGAGCCATCACTCTGATTACATGGTCTTGAAAATGGACTCGCATTGGTCTGGTCTCGGTCTTGACTCGGTCTCGCCCCCCTTCGGTCTTGGTCTTGACTCGGTCTCGCCCCCCTTCGGTCTTGGTCTTGACTCGGTCTCGCCCCCCTCAAAGTCTTGGTCTTGACTCGGACTTCATACGCTCTGGTCTTGGTCTTGACTCGGTCTCGGTTTAGGTGGTCTCGACTACAACACTATGAATGACAGTATGGCTGCACTTCACCACCAAGTGGATGGCTAGGCTATTGTATGTATGTATTTTTTGCCCCCTCTGTTTAAGCTTTATGTATCTACAGAAAAATAGCAAAAACAACACTGGCCGAGATACATGTGACTATCGCTTAGCTGTTTCAGAACCATGGACAGCACCGTTTGTTGTGTGTATGGGTTGTGTGAAAGTGGTGGACCACATAATGAGCAGTGATCTCTCTCTCTCTCTCTCTCTCTCTCTCTCTCTCTCTCTCTCTCTCTCTCTCTCTCTCTCTCTCTCTCTCTCTCTCTCTCTCTCTCTCTCTCTCTCAGATTATATAACTAGAACCCTGCCCTGCAGTATACCCATGTGAGTGAAGCAACTGTGCTTGGGATTGAGATCGGTTCGGAAGGACCAAAGCTAATATCTTTGGTCCAGTCGACTGTGAATTCATGAAGACTGTCCCATTAATTGAGACATTCATGTTGTCACGTACAAGCAAAATATGAGGGGGAAACAGAAGTGAGTGAAATGACAGTAATATTATAACTGCAGACCGTTTTCTACCTGGCTCCTGGCTTCTGTCCAGGTCGTATCAAGAGAGGAGCAGAGGCGGAGGTGAATTGTGGTTGAAATATCGCAGGGGGGAACGAGCCAACGATTATCACACGCCGCTGCCAACTAATTGACACACCCAAATGATTTCCAATAGCTGCCATTTTAAGGGAAGGAGGCGGAGGCAGAGGAGGAGACTCCCTGCCGCGGAGCGCCTCGGGCGAGGATTCAACTCTCCGAGGAGGATGAAAGCAAAACGGTGCATTGAAATTCCGAATCCGACGATGCGGAGGGGAGCGCCGCCCTCCCACTTCCGACCCCTCGGCCCCTCTCCCCGCCCCCCTGTTGATAGCGGTGTCAGTCGTTGATTGACATTTTGCTAATTTCCCCCCTCCCCGCTCCGGCATGGGCAGTTTTGAGGACAATAAAAGGGCTCGCGGGCTCAGGGTGGGGAGTCCATGGTAATGACGGTCCCCCGCTGGGACGAAACCAGCCCTTAGAACAGTTCATGTCGCTTCACAGGCTCCATCTTAATCGCGGCGGGCCCCGGCTGGACGTAATTGAGTGAGCGTATTTGAAACGTCTAATAGGAAGAGCTGGGAAGTCGGAGTTCCTTTAAAAAACCTCCCAATTTGGAGAACTTACAGATGAGAAGGGGGGCTTTTCGCAACATGCTCATATTATGATTTAGAATACAAGTCTGGGAGGCATGCCATTTTACATATGACATAAAAACTCACAAGCCATGCCTTTCTATTTACCTCCATTTTCACCGTTTATCATTATTATCCATTATTGATGTAACCGATTTTGCCGCCGTTTATCGGCTAATTGGGATTCATTTGTTTTTCACCTCTTTCAGGCCGAGGAGTTATCTCTGCTCTCGGTGTTATCGCAGCCGGAGCAGCCTTTTGTCCGCCAGTGATGAAGGTGAGGGAATTGAAGAATAGATGTGGCCGTCGAACAGCGTGTGCTTAGAAAACGCACAAAGGTTTGTTTGGCAAGACTTTTTTTACCAAATTACAACTCCCATCACCTGGATGGATCGCTCGCGAAAACCGAGAATGCAAAGATGAAAGACTGGTCTGCCAAGAGCCTTGCAGTTTGGCTACCATGCATCTTCAAGTGTGTGTGTGTGTGTGTGTGTGTGTGTGTACACAATCTATTAAAGTAGTTCCTAACATTTTTGGTTTCTCATTTGGTCCACAAAGACTCCAGGATCCCAAAGTGATGAAGATAATGAAATATTACCGGGAAAAATAAGATTGTCCTCTTCGGTTTTTCCAAAGATATTGTTTTCCCTTTTTAGTCTGATGCAGCTGTATTGTTGATTAAATGCAGCCTGCTGTCAGCCTTTTCTATTTGTGGGCGTAAGACAGCAGACATGTTTTGATTGAATCGTAATCCATTTTCTCTCTGCGAAAGCGTTAAAAAACCTTTTGTTGGTCCCTAAAAAAAAAAAAAAACGATAATTAACTTTTCATCTGAATGAGCAATCAACTACCAAACACCCCAAAGAGTAGACTGCTTCTGCAATTCAAAGTCACAACCCAGCCCACCTTCCCACCTTCTTCTTCTTCTTCTTCTTCTTCTGTTCTGCTGTGACACTTTGCAAATACCAGTAATTGGTCACCAAACTGAGATTACTCATAGCCGGCAATGGTGGCAGTGAATCCGTCAGACAGTTGCCAGTCGCAGCGGCTAGTGAGACTCGATGACTCAGCAGCATCTGCGCTCTGGTGAGATTGGCGCCGTGTCTTTTGAGATCTCCGCGGCTCAGAACAGAAAACAGAACACCCCCCCCCCCCCCCCCGTCGCTTCACAAAGGAGATGTCGCCACTCGTCGCTCCTTGGCCTCCCTGCATTTGCTTTTGAAGGACCGAGAAGAAGGATAAGAGCCGATAGCAGCCTGTGTGCATTCAGACCAGGTAAAGTGTAATTGAATCTGTGATGAGAATAGTGGAATGGAATACTGTTGTGCGTTTTAAAAGGCCGGTAGACGCTGGGGCAGCCATCTTGGCGATGATCTCGTTTGTTTAAGGTAATGATGCTGATGTCTCCGAATTCATATGGTAATGGTTTATTGATGTTGAAATGCTACATGTAGCATCTTCAAGTCATATTTACCTGGTGATTTCCTTTTCTTTTAGAAATTATTTCGGTATGCAGTACCTCAGAGTAGGGCTGGGCGATAATTCAATATTATCGTTTATCGTCTTTCAGTGGAATCATATCGTGATGATATGAAGATATTTTAATATCGTGACACACATTTCTGCTGTCTGAATTGATGATGACAAGCAAATTTTACTTAAAAACTCTCATAAAATGAGGTATGGTAGGAATATTATTTGAAAATTCCAGTTTTGTTTGACATCACACCTAACATTACCATTCGGTTCAATGAGATGAACATTAATTTGATTATTTAACGTGATTTTGCATACATGAACCATATCGTGATATATATTGATATAGAGAAAAATCCTTATATTTATCTGGTGATTTCCTTTTCTTTTATAAATTATTTCGGTATGCCGTACCTCAGAGTATAGCGGTTTACTTCCGACAAGCTGAAATTCATTCATCACCGTTATTAAAATCAACAAGTCCTCAACCGGGAGAAGTCACAGCACGGTGGTATCAGGTGAATGGGATTAACAGGATGAGTTCCGGAGTGAAAATGACGCATGGATAATTGATGAGGTGGATCCAGACTGAGGATGAGGGAAGTAGGTGGTCCTCTGGCTCTGAGCGATTGAAGCCGATCTCGCGCTGGAGTATTAGACGGCAGAGAATGGAGGTCAGCTCTCGCAGGGAAGAGGAGACTCAGTTACATGAACATTAAAGGTAGAAAAAAAAAAAAAAATGAGTGCAGAGAGAATACGTGAAATGAGAGGCGAAAATCCAAATGTATTTCACATTGCTGTAATGGTGGGGGAAAAAAACAACACAAAAAAAACAAAACAATGTGTCATCCGCATTTTCCCCTTCAGTAGGAAACGAAAAAAAGCCGCACCGCTATGTTTGACATTTAGGATGATGGGAGCAAATAATTAATGTTTTAAAAGGCTGCAAAAAAGACTCCAAAGGATGGTGGCTTAACCTCAACAGGGTTCAGTCGGCGGTGCCAGAGGCCTTTTGCTTTTTTAATAGGCAGACCTGCAGTGAGTGCACCCTTTTATGTGATGTGCAGAGTCCTGAGAGTGGGGTTAAGACCCCGCCATTGTTGTTGTACAGTGTAATTATACAGTATATTAAATCAGATTGCAAGATAGTCAAGAAGCACTGAGACAGTACATGCAGTCTCCCGCTCTCTCTCGCTGTTATTCGACTTCACATGCAGCTCAAAACATGCCCTATGAATATTTCATATTAGTCCCGAGGGGATATAGCTTTGACATTAATACAGGCAGCAATGCACTCAGACAATGGCTATTTGTTTACTCACAGCTGGCTGTACGGATGAGAATGCAAGCCCCGTTTTTTTTGCATAGCCATGAAAATCATTTTTGGGTGTTTGCTCTTCCCTGCTGCCTGTGTGTGTGTGTGTGTGTGTGTGTGTGTGTGTGTGTGTGTGTGAGGGGGGCTTGAGTGCAGCATTGTAAGGAGTAAGGCCCGGGTCAAAGAGCCACTCGCAAATCAATCTCTGTTTTAATCTGTGTGGAGTACATGATGGGTGGGATTTACCGCACCAGGGCAATTAAGAGTGTGTCAGGTTAGTTGTCAATCACACAGCAAATCTACTAAATTGACTTTCAAATACTTTGCTGTTATTGTCAGAAACTTTATAGCACTAATTGTATTGTCCTATATGGCAACACTTGCCCTTATGTGACATAAACACCATAAAACATATTTGCTATATGGCTCCTGTCCACACAGTGAGGTTCAGTCAATATGGATTTTTGAAGGTTTTGTCCAGCACTGATGCTGCCAATTGCCGATATTTTGTGCTGATATTCAATATTTGTCATTCTGACCGTTTTCATGCCAAAAAACTACAAGTATTCAGAGTTTTCCCCCAGACTTTTATTGGCTTGTCAGGGTGGAAAAGCCTCTGAAACAGCATTTAGACCGTCGTGTAACACTAAAACTCTCCATTCAAACCCCTGACTAATGAAATTCTTTACGGCTCTTTAAGCCAGGGTGACC
The DNA here is from genome assembly GCF_046629955.1 of Centroberyx affinis. Lineage (NCBI taxonomy): Eukaryota > Metazoa > Chordata > Actinopteri > Beryciformes > Berycidae > Centroberyx > Centroberyx affinis. The sequence goes on along the minus strand of NW_027284261.1, from coordinate 8,193 downwards.
CGCCACACCTATTCAATGGCAGGGGAAACTCTAGGATACATTACTGCCTCACCAAAAGACATGATGGAACAATGAAATGAATAAATAAAACACACAAAGGAAATGACATTTTCATTGCAGGTTTTACAGACAGAGAGGAAGCTCCATCATATCAGAGGTGGACTTCATCAATATCCAATAATAAAAGGCTTATTATGACCCTATATGTCAACAGCAATACAATAACATATCAGTCTACCCCTCTTACACAGGGTAGAAATACATGGGCTGATGTCTCATAATGCAGTGATTCTCAACCTTTTTCATATCAAGGACCGCTTATTTAGTCCACATTAGAGCCATGGACCCCCAATTGATGAGATTTTGTCTCTCAAACCCAAATATGATAATATTTTTATTGTTAGATATGATTTTGTCCAGAAATTCCATGACTATCTAGAGAGTAACAGTGGAAACTATGATCAAAAATAGTAATTCTTCTGCATTCTCTAATTGTGTTAAGAGTTAAGGATTCTTGTAAACAAAGTAATGCTGAAGTTTGACAATTGATCAATTTGCTGGGGACCCCCTGGAACACCCTCAAGGACCCCTGGTGGTCCCCGGACCCCTCGTTGAGAACCACTGTCATAATGTATTTCATGGCCCTTATATACTCTGTGGCTGGAAGTAACTCTTTTACATCATCTGAAGTTTTTTGTCTACATATGTGAAGTAAATAGCGGGGATACATCGATATATTGAAATTCAATATATCGCGATACAAAACTGCGATGATACGTATCGTGGGGCAGAAAAAATGAATCGTGATATTAGCTCCATTTTACTCTTTGCTGTAGTAACACAAATGAGGACGGCTTGACCATCACAATTTCACAAGCTCTCCATCCAAATTATATTATGTGAACTCTGTCATGACAATTTTAAAGATTTGTGACTCAGAAATAAACAGAATTCTGCACAGTCAGACTTTCATTTATTACATTGTATCATCGTATTGAATCGTGAACCCCATATCGCGTATTGAACCATATCGTGAGATAAGCATATCATCCCATCTCTAGTCAATACTTTATATCAAATCAAAATGACTGATAATTTGTCTGATATTGCTCCTCTACCACCGTCCCAAAGCAGGGTTAACAGCACATGCAGACCTATCAGTATGCATCCCAGAGACCTACGAGGTGATGATGCTACATAACCGCTTTGGCGAGTTGGCGCTGAAGTGAGGACACAATTAATGTTATACAGTTAAGAAGGGAGGGAGGGGGGGGGGTTTATGTGTTTATGTCAGCTGATGCCGGGGCTCTTAACGACATTTCTGCATCGACTGCTGCCAGCCTTGTACACACACAGACACACACACACTCACTGAGACTAAAACCAACTGGAGAAAGAGGAGGAGGAGGAGAGAGGCCATAGATTTCTGTCCCTCCCCTCCATGCCTCGAGGGGGGGGGCCTGAGCGATGGCTCTCAGTAACTTATGTGACACCTGAGTTACCGCCGTGATGGATGGCGCCCCCCCCCCCCCCCCCGCCCCCCGGAGGAATCGATAGCACGGGTGGGTGGGGGGGGGTATAGGATGGGGGCCTACATATTTCAGAGCCATTAACTGACCGCGGTTACCGATGTTTCTCAATCCGACCTGCCTCTTTCATATCAGGAGGTGTATATATGAAAAAATTAGAAAGAGTCAGATGCGGAGAATGGAAAGGTGCGTCTTGCCGGTGGTGGTGGTGGTGGTGGGGGGGGGGGTCGGGGGGGTCAAAGGAGATTTGTTAACAGCGTCGGTTAAGATCCCTTCCATCCCCTCTCTGAAGTGATAGTGTTTACAAGCGGGCTCGGATGATTTATGACCTCGCCTCCCACGAGCCCCGCGTGTATCGCTCCCTTCCGTTGCCGAGATACCACATGTAAAGCGGAGTCAATTAAATGATTGGGTGACACGGTGGGCCGCGTTATCGGAGGCGGAGGAGGAGGAGGAGGAGGAGGAGGAGGAGGAGGAGGCCCCCCCCCCCCCCCCCCCTGAATGGAAGTGCTACCTTGGTCAGCCGTCTTAACCTTTAATTATCTTTCTTCAAAAACTGGGATTCGATAAAAAGCGTCGGCGCCCGCTGGAAAACACGTTATCTTATCCTTTCAATTACGCCGCTCCCTTTTGATGAAGAAAGGGGGGGAGGGAGAGATTTACTTCGGAGGGGGGGGGAAAAAAAAGGATCGCGACTTCCTCGTTGTTGTTGAGAGACGAGTCGTGTCGGTGTGTTCGGAAAAAGGGCGGGCGTGCGTGTTTTCTGATATATCCGTAATGTTATCACTGTCATCTTGAAGCTTTGCCTCGGCTGCTTTGAATCAATAAGGATTCATAGATAATAAAAGCAGTGGTATTACAAGTGGTTGCAAGTAGTTTTGTAGTCTGGATAGCCAGTTGCAAAGAAATGATGATCTTCTTATGTTTCAGATACATATATAATGTTTATTACTCATCAGAACTATGTGTTTATTTATTCATTCATTCATCTATAATCTATCTATTCATCTATAAATGCAGTCCATATAAGGGAGAGAGATGGATTTCATCTCACTTTGGTCATGTACTGCACTGATTCTCAACCTTTTTCATATCAAGGACCCCTAATTTAGTCCACATAAGGGCCACGGACCCCCATTTGAGATTTTGTCTCTTGAACCCAAATCTGAGAATATTTTTTTATTGTTAGATATGATTTTGTCCAGAATTCCATGACTATCTGTATTGTAGGTGGAGAGATAACAGAGAAACTATGATCAAAACAGTCATTCTTCTACATTCTGTTATTGTTCTTGTAAATGAAATAATGAAGTTTAACAATTCATCAATTTGCTTGGGGGACCCCCTGGAACGCCCTCAAGGACCCCTGGTGGCCCCCCCGGACCCCACGTTGAGAACCACCGATGCAGCCTATAGGATACGGCATCTTTCCTAGCAAATGAATCGAAAATCTCTTTGACAGCGTGCATAGCAAAGATTCGTTTTTACTGTTTGACACATATTGCAGAGAAAAAAAAAACAAAAACCAAAAAAAACCTCGCTCATAAGAAGACTGACAGCTTTTCCTTTTTTAAAGACAACTAATTGGATTTCAGGCTCTTGATGATTCGGGGGCTGTTGAGGAAAACCGTTCCACCGGTGCGCAGACAGTGAACGGGAAAGGCCCCCGAGAGCCGCCCATGCTGAAATTAATCACGGTGCCTTTTTTTTTTTTTTTTTTTTTTTTTTTGGAAACCGACTGCTCCGTAAACAAAATAAACAAAAGCAGATGAGAGGGCCTATCAGGGCGCGTTCCATTGACACCGGAGCAGTTATTGTCACAAAAGACACGTACCGGAGCCCGATATTCCCCCCCCCTTCACCACGCCATTCTATGTCTTTCTGAGTTTACCCGAGCATCTGGGGCTCTATTAATTAACTTGGCATTAGTAACGTTTGGGCTAGGGAACACGGGAGCCCGCGCAAAAACCCGCGAGGGAGCGAGCCTCTTCTGGAAGCTCTCTGTAATTTAACATGGCTGTCAATCACTGTTTCTAAAAGGGGCCCCTAAATCCCTTAGTCTGTAGTGGGGATAAAACAACAATTGCCAGGGATTGGCGACAGCTCTGTTTTCTGAGTAAATATTCGGAAAATACAGATGTCCGACGCTCAAAGCCCGACTGAATTAGATGAAATCGATGGGTGAGGTTTGGCTTTAATGTCGGAATTGTTGGCAAATCAGTGTGGATCAGCTTCCCCAAATAGCACATATACCTGTGGAGAAGACACATTCCAAATACACTTCCCAGCCGGGGGGGGGGGGGGGGGGGGGGGGTATATTGTGAATCGGACCCTCCATCTGATCACCAGTGTCAGATGAAAAAACCTGTATGTGCTGGAATTGAATTTTTCTTGGTTTCAGGTTGAGGATCGTGTATTTTTTGAAGTTATTTATAGGTTTAGCATGGATTTGATTGATCGAAACCTTCTGAGCACATGAAGGTCTATGCAAACTTTCAATTGTGTCAAAAACAACAAAAAAAAAATATATCATGTACCATTTGTTATTTGACAGCAGCAAATATTGTCTCAAGTGTAATAGCTCCAGCGCTGAGTGACTGTGACCGCAGCTTCTGATTGGTCAGTGGTGCAACAGTTGGCGTTTCATTTATTGAGATGCACATGCTATTATTATTATTATTATTATTCAACAGTTGGCGTTTCATTTATTGAGATGCACATGTTGTCATTATTATTATTATTCAAGCGGTCTGCGGGCCCTCATGTTACCCATAATTAAGTAAACATTAGCTAAATCAACATGCAACAGACACAATTATGCCATGATTACTCATTTGAAGTCCTTTATTAGTTTGAATTAGTGGTCATTACTCGTGGGCTTTGGCCCATCAGTAATATTCATGGCCAGTGGCACTTGTGTGTGTGTGTGTGTGTGATGTGTGTGTGACGCTCTGCCACAAATGCAGTGTGTCCTTGGTGAGTGGCTGTTGGAGGACCTGGAATGAAATGAGCCCAAATATATGACTTTTTGTAAAGGCATACAAATGTTTTTTTGCTATTATTACTGTGCAATTACACAGCAACAAAATCGAAACAAAATATGACTCAGCTTTTCTGTCGCTACCAATAGGCCCATTATTCACTTTCCCCTGATTAACATTTACTCTTACGCTTGCTCTGGATAGGAGCGTCAGCTAAATGTCTGAAAGGTAAACGATGAGGAATCAAATGTTTCGACTCCGTCTGTTTAGAACACTTAGGAAGGGTGATATACATTTCAATGGAGTGAAATGACTACATCTGAATTCGGGCTGTTAATCGACTTGTAAGAATGGGAAAATTCCAACAAATTCAAGCAAATATTGCACACAAATGACTTGTTCTATCTAGGCACGGGACGATATGAAAATTTCATGTCACGATTATCCTGGCCAAAATAATTGCGATTCACAATATTATCCCGATAATCATCAAAATATGCTTAAACTCTTAAAATGGCACTAAAACATACTGGAATCACTTGTGAGATATTCATGCTCATGTGAGGATATTCACGATTATTCCAATAATGGAAATTCACCAAGATAAAATGATCTTGAGTGTTTTTATCGCGATAAAAGATAAAATCTTATATCCTCCCATCCCTATTCCTATCCTATGCCATATCAAAATAACTGCTCCAAAACTGTTGAGTCCATTTCATTTATCACACACTGACCACCAGTCAGTTTATTTGCATTATTATCTAAAAGTTTTTCCGTGTCATTTTATTCAAGTGATGACTTGAACTAGCCGGCTCTCCAAGTAGATCAAAGGATGACAAGCAACATTTCCAACATTTCCCAGCATGCCTTTCGACCCCCCCAGAGAACTCACCTGGACTTGTTGCACTCCGCTGGGTTTTACATATAGGTGGAGAGAACATGTCTTGTTTCTGCAATGCATTGTGGTCTATTGAGGCTACTGTCAGTGGATAAATTGTCTCTCTGCCTCTTCTACTATGGATTTCTCCCTGTATGATTGTCAGTGCAAAATGTCAAGCCTAGAAAGAAGCTCTAACTCCTTTTGATTCTGAGGGACTGACACCGAAACCTGATATTACCCGGAATGCATTGAACATCACAGATTGATGATACACAACAGTGTCAGCGAGTTTTAGACTTTTTTTATTTTTTATTCTCTGCTATCAAACTCCATGGTAGCTGTGCTGGAAATATTCTCAAGGTGACATGAAAGTCGTCTAGCCGTTGTTGTGAGAACACGCTGTAAGAAAGCGAGAGAGTCTTCCACATACATTATGTATGGCCTGAAGGAATTTGGACTTGGGTGTCACATATCCAATTAGGTCCCTCTTTCCCTCCCTTATATGGGGCTGTTTGAGTAGTTTGTGTGAATTTTTAAGTAGGGCAAGGAAAATAGGTAAAAACGTAGTGGGACTGATGCTATTCAACAAACCCATACACACACACATCAATGACAGTGGAGTAGTCTGAAGTTGAAGGTTGCGTTTAATATGAATTGCCACATGTTTCGCTGAATTGACGAGGACACTTAAGTAGAGGGATGTCTAAAAAATGAGCAAGATCTAGTCTAATGGTGGCTCTGGTCACTGTAGCAGACAGGCTCCTCTGCAGAAGAGGGGCTCGGCACGGCCATTAGAAAGCTTTATATTGCAGAGAATTCATTTCCACCCGGTGTCCGCCAAGGTGAGATAGAATAGCGAGTGACTGACTTTTTGCAAATCCAGCTGCTGAGCTCTACTCTCGCTGAAGTGATTAATTTGGGCAGTCAGATATAAGGGTATTATGCTAATCTATAAATACATTTATCAATTTCTCAGCATAATGTGGGAAGAAAGTGCTGGTTTTTTTAGTCAGATTTCATAAATGGGAGAAGCCAGGTATATAGTTATGTTCTTAATTTGTGTGTTTAATAAGAGGTCATAGTCCATTGAATAATTTCATCAATTTTATGCATGGTTGTGTCCGGACATTGAGACCACAGGGCTTCCTGTTGCCCTTTTAGGTCACAGGCAATTTCCTGTCGTCTGTCTGCTGGCTTTGGATACTTTTTGTCCCTTTTTTTTAGAGTAATAATCAACATTTTCATGTAAATAAATGTCTGTTGTGCTGCTCTCTACTGCAAACTGAATCACAAGAGTGATTCATCCTCTATCCAGTTCATGAAAGCTTTTACATTTGCTGTTCTAAACACCTGCTGCCTGGTAGTTCTTTCCTGGGAAAAATCCTAGAAGAACTGGGTAGTTAGCATGAGCAGTGATAGCCGCCATGGCTGAACAGACAAAGAAAAGAGAAACTCAAACTGCATCGACAGAAAATCCAAGGGAAAAGACAAAGTCACAGTCCCGCCCACACGGTTTGATTGACAGGTGATCTCGGGGGAGTGCAGCGCAGCAACACCACAGCAATGAGCGCTTAGCAACAAAGATGGAGACAAAACGAAAAAAAAAAAAAATGTTTTAATTCAAGCAAGTCAGAGATTACTACTTTAAATATTGGTCTTGAGTTTCATTTCTAAACTGGCACATATGGGCTAAATCCAATATCAAAGATTAAATGAAATAAGGAGAAAATGCTGATTGGCAAAAGGGCTTCACATAAACTGTCCTCATTCCTGTAACACTTTGAACTTTAAAAGTAATCTGTCATCAACTTTATTATGACTTGAAATACAAATAAAAACTTCAGTATCCAAGTTGTAGACGCATAGTATAACAATTTTTATAAGAGTACATGGGTAAATCTTCTCAGATACAGTATATCTAAGCATACACATCTACAGTACAGCCTCTTGAAGTTTCCCTGCCGTCACCAAAGGAACGCGACAACAGACTTTCGAGATCTCTAATGACACCGGAGAGAGTCGACCGAGGACCGGGCAAGACTCGGTGCGCCGGGGGGGGTGGGGACAGCTCATCCTTGGAAAAATTAACTGTGGACAACGCGGTGCCAAAGCCATCACCGCCAAGACAGCTTAAGTAGTGGTAGGTGTAATAAATGATTCAGTAGTGCCGAAGAAGTGGGGTGTCAATTTGTAACGTCCTCCACACGCCCCAATCACCCCCCCTTTCCCCCTGCAGCCACGCGGCTTACGGAGTCGAGGATTTGTCTGGAAACCAGCTGTAAATTTCATTTTAATGGTGCGACACCTTTCGCTGAGTCATGCACTCCCCCCCCCCCTCCTCCCCCCCTCGCACTCCCCTCGGCTTTTCCCAACGCTGTCACAAACCAGTCTTTCTCTCTGCCTTGTATTATCTCTGTCAGCAGAGAGAGGGCCCGTGGATCTATCAGGCCAAGCTGGGAAATACAGATAGTGACAGGGGTAATGTGGACCGGGTCACTTTCACATGCCTTAACTTGTCCCTTCTTCCTCCACTCAATCCCCGCGCTAACCGCCGGGTTGAGAATTTATCGCCACGACTTCAGACCCCGGAGCCCTTTTTGGCCATTTTTGCTTACACGCTTCTAGGCCCGGGCGAAAAAAAAAAGGGGTCGGATGACAAGAGTACACAGGCAAAAAAAAAAAAGACAAGCGACAAGACGTTCTCCAACACTTCCTCGGTGTTGTGTTTAAAGCTTCCGAGAGTTTTCATGGAAAAATACACCCGTCTTCTTCTCAGGGCTAAATCCCAAAGGGGGGTGAA
>NW_027284260.1:10000-34646 GCF_046629955.1 Centroberyx affinis | reverse complement strand
TCAAGCCAAATTGAATAAAATAGTGCAGATCTGAATAGAACAGAATTGGGCCAAATATAGTTGAATAGAGCAGAATAGAATAGAATAGAACAGAATGGAACAGAACAGAATAGAATAGAAAAATAGGGCCAAATACAGCAGAATAGAATATAGCTGAATAGAAGAGGATAGAGCTACAGTAAATACAACAGAACAGGATATAACAGAATAGAGCCAAACAAAATTGAGCCAAACAGAGCTGAATAGGACAGAATAGAATAGAATAGAATAGAATAGAAACAAACGCACTAGAGTGGAACAACAGAATAGAGCCAAATGGCATTAGAGGCAAACAGAACTGAATGGAACAGCATGGGGCCAAACCTAGAACAGGGTTGAATGGAATAGAATAGAATAGAGCAGAGCCAAACAGAATAGAATAGGGCTGAATAGAGGCAAACAGAACTGAATGGAACAGTATGGGGCCAAACCTAGAACAGGGTTGAATAGAATATAATAGAATAGAATAGAATACAGAATAGCCAAACAAAGTAGAATAGGGCTGAATTGAGCCAAACAGAGCTGAATGGAGTAGAGCAGGGCTGAATAGAATAGCATAGAATAGAATAGAATAGAATAGAATAGAATAGAATAGAATAGAATAGAATAGAATGGGTAGTTGCCACAACAGGTGATTGCTCTAATAGGTTTTTATGTTTCTTAAAGGGAAACTCTCTGCGTTCTTTACTGTATTCAGATGTTTTTCATAAGCAGTGTGTTTCTTCCACAGTGAGTAGAGCCGTGTGTGTGAGCTGAGTTCACACATGGAGACAGCAGGAGGCTCTAATGCTAATGCTAATGCTAATGCTGTGAGCTGAGCGGACTCTCTGTGTGTTTTAATGAGTCCGGTCCCACGGAGAGAGAGAGAGAGACTGGAGCAGATTTAAGACTTTCAGTTCATTGTAATGCGTGGTCAGAAGGTCAGCTCCGCTCTCTCAGGTGGATTCTGAATGAATTACAAGCCGGCTGCTATTAAACTGAATGGAGTTCACAGGCTAATGTTGAATACACATCGCTCTCTGTCTCTCTGTCTCTCTGTCTCTCTCTTTCTCTCGCTCTGCGTCCCTCAGGTCGTTTCAGCTCGGTTCGATTTGCATATCAAATCGAAAGCAAACAGCAATACTGTCAAAGCACGAAGAAAGAGATCAACATGTTGAAGGGAGGGATGAAGAGCTCAGCATCACCCCCTCATCCCTCCCTTTCTACTGCTTTCTCTAAACTTTCCGCTGCAGCATGTTGTCCTGATGTAACCCCACCCACCTGGGACTCCATGTGCATTAAAACAAATGCAGAAGTTATTTGCAAAAGTAGAATTCGGTCTGGGTCAAATTCTACCTAGTTTTGAGACTGATATAACATGTAAACGCCACCTCAAAGTGACGTTTACATTTTTAAATAATGCAGAAAAAAGTGTGTGTCTATAGGGTATTTTACAGCGGCTTCCAACATGACTCGGCCAATCAGAGGCGAGGACCAGACCCGTAATTATTATTTCACCGGTGATCCTCAGTGTTTTAAAAGTCTCTTATATCCGAGCTTGAACGGCATGAAGGCCTTTCCTAATAAACCTGAACCCCGTCCTCTGCTGGGAAGCAGCATGACGGAACATCTGTCATAACACACACATACACACACACACACACACACACACACAGAGAGAGAGAGAGAGAGAGCAGGGCAACAGGTGTGTTTGCTGTCTCAGTTAATGAAGTCCATCCTTCCATACCCTCGCTGCATTCCTCCCTCTCTCCATCCCATTTTCTCTCTCCCTTCCCCTTTATTCTTCTTCTTTCACTTTTTCCCCATCTCTGTCTTATTGCCTTTTCCCCCTCCTCCTTCTTTCCTCCCTCTTGCCTTTCTGCCTTCCTTCCTCTCTGCCGAGGAGTCTCCTTTACATTCACATACTCTTCTCTGCACAGTGGGACAGATAATGGCACATAGTCTGGTTCTTATGCTGCTTCTTTGATGCAGCAGAAATGGGCTGTAGATGAATATGCTACCAGCCCTCTGGCCAGCAGCTAGTACTGTTCGGTCTGGGCTGGTGCTCAAAATCCATTCCTTCCTTGGGTAATTTAAATAACTGTGGGCACAGTCAGTCTGGAGATATATGGAAAAAGAATTTCAGTCATTTCCAGGTTTAAAAAGCTTGGAAATTACATAAAAGGTTTGGAAAAGTATGGAAAAATAGCGTTCAGTCCCAATATACTTATGACTGCATCTTCTGTGGGTCTAGACCTTGTGTCATCTCATATATTATTATGGTATTTTTTCCTGTGAAGAATAATCTTCCTCTATAGAGTCATATGGTGTTGCTAATAGGATCTGGTCAATACGACAATCAGCATAAAGCATATTCAATACAAAATCTTCAGATCCAGTCAATAGGTATTGGAAAAAGTATGGGATTTTAAGTGCAAACTAGCTATGCTGTGGCAAACGATAGGCAGGCCAACTTTTTGGGGCAACTTTGATAGGCAACAAATGAAAGGCAAACAAAATGAGTTGCCCTAGCATTGTTGCTTTCATCTCATCGGAGCATCTCATAACCAGGAAACATTCTCCTGCTTATTTCTTTTCCATAGCATGTCTCTATCATACATTAATATTCTATGGGCACAGGGATATTTGTTGCTCTGACTGTTTCACTCCTTTGTTGCTTGTAATGCTGTTGAATTTCATTCTGCTGTTGCAGTGTGTAAGTCGCTCTGGATAAGAGTGTCAGCTACAAGACTACAATGTAAACCTTGTAGAACAAAGAGGTCTGGTCCGTCTAGGTCTCAGGTTTTCTCACAGAGTGACTGGTCTTCCCGTTCGTTATTCCCGCTGGTTATTCCCACTGATATTCCCAGCGGTATCCTGGTTAAAACGAGGGCAGCGTTCTGTTTCCCAGTGGATACCGGCCTGCTTCCGTTCCCCACTTCCACTGTCCTGGTTCAGCCACGTATTAATAGAATCTACCTACGGCGCTGTCTGAGTGTGTGTGTGTGTCTGTGTGTGTGTCTGGCTCTGTGGGTATATTTTGGATGAAGATGGAGAGAGGGAGAGAGAGAGAGAGAGAAAGATGGGTGTTGCCTTGTATGTAATTCCTCATTTTCAGAAGTGTAATGTTGCGTTCCATTTGAAGTTGGAACCTGCCCAGCTGGTAGGCTGTAATCAACAATGTAGTGGAAAATAATAAATAAATAATTAAAAAGATGGATAAATTATGACCTCCAGTCAGTTATCATAAGGCATCACAACGTGAATTTAGACAAAAATCAATTATATTTTCAGAAAAGCATTACTGTAATTTATGACATTTCAATGTAACTTAGCTAAGCTAGGTAAGGTAGCTAAACTCTATTCTGCAAATAAAAATGTGGGTTTATCCTCTACATTCCATAATTACAATCTCTCTCCAGTGGTCCAGCTTGGAAAAACCAAGTAAAATACTGTTCACCATGCAACAGCTACTGATGTGTCAGCCATGTTTGGCAACGTTAGCTAGCTAGTCAGCAAAAAACGTTAGCAGCTGTATGTGCAAACTTCAAGTTTATATGTTTAACTATTTATCACACAGGAGTTTTAACAAATGTAAGGTCATGTAATGCTGAAAATCAAACTGAAATGTATTTAGAAGATTATAAACAGGTTAAAAGTGATGTTGTGTTTTTAGTGTATGTCGCCTCGTTAATGTGATGTCATATTGCATTTTGGCGAACTCCATTTTTTCTTTTCCATTCAAGTTTCAAAACCTGCTTATTAGCATTGCTAGCATTCCTCATCGAGACCAACGGCTACTGTTAGCCACAAGCTAACCACCTAATGATAACAGAGTCAAACACCGTGTGTGTCCCTTTAATATTAACATTTTTTCCGTAACAGCTGGTAAAAATTCCTCAGAGAAAGAGCCTTGATGTCTGTGATTCGCGGTGTGTGTGTGTGTGTGTGTGCTAGTGTGGGATTGTACATGAATGAATTAGCATTTGTGTACATGAGTGAGTGTGTGTGTCGTGTCTGTCTGATGCAATAGGGGTATCATCAACAAGGGAGCAAGCATCATTGCTCTCTCTCTCTCTCTCTCTCTCTCTCTCTCTCTCTCACTCACACACACACACACAGACTCCTGCAGGCTTGAATCTTGAGAGCACAGTCATTATCACAGGAGGGGTTACAATGGCAAGTGCAGGCACACACACACACACACACACACACACACACACACACACACACACACGTACACACATACATGCACACACCCTCTAGTCTCCTCTGTGTATTATGTGTTTGACCTCTAATATGCTAATTCTCAGGGTGCAGAGGGTGTTTACCAGACCAATAACACACACACACACACACACACACACACACTCCATCTTTTGCACACATGCTAATTAATTCATGCTACACATCACTTCATAAGGCAGCTTACGGCAAATTCTAATAAGGAAATGTGATAGTGCTCAGCATATGGCAAAGGCTGCAAACAGTATTTTAATAAGGAAAAGCTACAGAGCTCAGTATCTGGCAGACAGATGTATCCACATATATTAAAGGAATAGGAGGAGAGCACTTTCTCTTATCCTTTCTTTTCTCTCTTCCAAGATTTTCTCACTCACTATAATGAGAAGCCTGTGTGTGTGTCTGTGTGTGTGTGTGTGTGTGTGTATGTGTGTGTGTGTGTGTGTGTGTGTGTGTGTGGTGCCATAGAGGATGAAGCATGGCGTCAGACCTCAGATGTTCTCTGTTTTGTACAGACTTGTTAGACACACACACGTATCTCTTTCTTTCTCCTGCTCTCTCTTTTTCATCTCCCTGTGTGTGTGTGTGTGTGTGTGTGTGTGTGTATGTGCGTGTGTGTGTGTATGTGTGGCTGCAGAAAGCTGGAGAGCCGCGGAAAAGAAATGAAGTGATCATAAATGTGTTTATTAAACAGCACAATGTCTGACCTACTTAACAGGTCCCAATATACACACACACACACACACATCCACCCACCCACCCACACACACACACACACACACACACACACACACACACTGCTGTCCACACGATCACAGTATTGCAGATTGCTTTATTATTGCTCTGATAGCAATGTCTGGACATAGCTAGCCTGCAGCCTGAGTTGAATTTTGTCTGTGTGTATGTGTGTGTTGGTGTATCTGTGTGTGTGTGTGTGTGTGTGTGTGTGTGTGTGTGTGTGTGCTGCTGAATTAATTTGCATTAGCCTGCTGAGATTCAGACAGAAACACAGAGCTACAGACCAAACCATTCAGTGTCGTTCTTTGGTTGAATTGATGCAAAAAAATACGCAAAAATACACATTCTAGCAGGAAAGATTGTCTAACTCCACCAGAACTGGTTTGACTGTCCTGTACTGGTTTAACTGGTTTCTGTGCTGTTTTCTGTGTTGGTTTGACTGGGTTCTGTGCTGTTTCCTGTGCTGGTTTGACTGGTTTCTGTGCTGGTTTGACTGATTTCTGTACTGGTTTCACTGGTTTCTGTGCTGTTTTCTGTGCTGGTTTGACTGGGTTCTGTGCTGTTTCCTGTGCTGGTTTGACTGGTTTCTGTGCTGGTTTGACTGATTTCTGTACTGGTTTGACTGATTTCTGTACTGGTTTGACTGGTTTCTGTGCTGTTTTCTGTGCTGGTTTGACTGGTTTCTGCCCTGGTTTGGCTGGTTTCTGTGCTGGTTTGACTGGTTTCTGTGCTGGTTTCTGTGCTGGTTCAGCTGTGGCACAGATCAACATGTTACACAACTGGTCTGACTTGATTCTGTGCTGTTTACTGAGGCATGATGCAACAAAATGAGATATTATTTGCTGTCTCAAGATGTTTCCATCAGTTGTTTGTGCCTCCGCGGTACAAGATTTACCAAACCTCATTTCCTGAGCTGCACTGCAAAATGCTGTGTGTGTGTGTGTGTGTGTGTTTGTGTGTGTGTGTGTGTGCGTGCATGTGTGCAAATTTTGCAGCAGAAAAAATCTTGAGCTCCATGTTCCCTCTTCTTCCTCTCCCTCTCCTCTATCTCATCCCTCGTTCCTCGCTCCATCATTGCCATACCCTTCTCCCTCCTTCCCTCCCTCCCTCTCCTCTGGCCATTCTTCTCTCTCGGAGCCAGCTCCACATTATCATTGCTAATCATCTCCCACCTCCAGCTTACATAATGTGCTACCTGCTGCAGCTGGGCCTCCAAGGCTAAGAGCCAGGAAGGAAAGCAAACAAAAACCCAGATACTGACTCACTGAGATTGCAATGTGTGGGAAAAAAAATTGTGTGTTTTTTTTGCGTTCCTTAAACTAAGAGTACATAACTTGTGTGTTAGTCCCTGAAAAAAGGTATGCAAATGACGTAATGGTGCAAGAACGCCTCTCCTCCAAAAAACAAAAAATCCTGCCCTGTTATGCGTCTCCAGAGCACTCAGCGCACTGATCCGCTAAGGGCTGGCAGGGGTTAGTGTCATCCAACAATGCAATGGTCGAATAAATATTTAGACGGCGCCTCTGAGCGATTTCAGTCCGGGGATATTCTTGGGATCTTCTTGAGTAAGCACCCTTTCCCTGATTCATTGGAGGTGATGCATGCGTGTGGCAGCAGCAGTAGCAGCAGCAGCAGCAGCCATTTTGAATAACCAAACAGATTGTCTTTTGTCTTACCACCTCCTTTCATCACCCGACATAAAAAATCTACAGCAGCCTGGGGAGTTGATGCTGTGATGCCAATTTGCTGCTACCTCTAATATGCATCTACTCAGCTGCAAGTCTTCATCTGTGCAACAAAGAATCAAGAGTTATACATGCATGATTTTTGCACATCATTTTTGTTTTACAAATGGCTTCACCGCAACGCAACCTTAAGCAAAATATTTAGATAAGCAGATTTCGTATTCATTAATCTACCCGCATCTTTTACAAACCCCTCTTATATGTGACATTCATGTGTAAGTGGGGACTATGCATCTTTGTGACTGCTGACTTGAAACCAGCATAACTCCACTGGAGATAAATAACTTATGGGGATTCTTTTGGTTTCCATCGGGAAAGTCACAGCAGGCAACAAGCAAACCGAAGACTGCAAGAAAAGATTAAAGCGAGAAGAGAATCTGGAGGAATAAAGTGCTGCTGCTGGCCTGAAAAGCTTGCCGAAATTCTTGATGCATGTGGACCTGTGGAAAGACTGGCAGCCATCAAATCATCGCCTCAACCTAACCTAGACGGATGGCTACATATTAATAATTTTCGATCTATAAGAAAAGTGAGTATATCATCTGCATAAGTGATGATTTGGCTACCAGTCTTTCCCAATTCCTGTGTGCAGCAGCCCTTTATTGCTCAAGTTCTTCTTCTCAGTTTAATATTTTCACCCGGGCCCCTGTTTGCTTTTTCTCTGCTCCAACTTTCCTGATGGAAACCAAAAGAATCCAGATTTGTTTCCCCTTGAAAGCTTTCTACACTGAACACATTTTGTTTTAGTCATTTTTAGGGCTGAACGATTTGGAAAAAATATCTAATTGCGATTATTTTGACTGATATTGCAATTGCGATATGATTTGTGATATTAGAGGGAATGATAAGTTTTACATCATTATTCTAATTTTCATTGAAAAACGTGATTTTTGCGGGGATCTGTACCATACAAAGATGTTTTCTTAAGTCTGTAGAATATGATGTGTAGGCCAGGACATCTCTGCAGCACAACAATATTTAATTGAAAATGGTATTTTGACACGCATTTTGCCTTTAACAAATATTGCGCCTCCTGCGATTTGAAAATTGCAGTAGGCCATATTGCGATTTAGATAAAATTTTGATTAATTGTTCAGCCCTAGTCATTTTGCATATACACACATATCCTGGTATGTCAGCACACACCGATATAATGTACACTAGATAAGGTGACGGACTAGTGTGCTAAAGCGTTGGTATGCCACTGAAATGGAAAAGATAACTTGCAAACCGGGAAATCAATATCAGCTGCTGCCGAATGAAAAGAGAGTACTTTCACTCACTGAATGAGAGAGGGAGAGAGAGAGAGAGAGAGAGAGAAGAGATGGAGACAGTGAAAGTAATACTGACAAATCCTAAGAGCTCTTATGGGAAACCTTGACATTTTCATTTTATCTTTGCTGTATTTATTCACCAGGCTTTTGCCAAAACGCGACCTGTGGTTGAGATAAACACAAGCTCACAATGCTGAGCCTGTGTTTTATCCTCTGAAATATTGTCTGAAACAGGCTTCACATTAGGTAATAAGTGCCCGGTGCCAAAAAATTACCCGACTAAAGATGAAAATGTCAAGAAAATCCCTTTAAGAAATGCACACACATCTATATGCCTTTGTGGTAACTATCCATTCTATCCTATTCTAGTCTATTCTACTGCATAACTGCTCTATTCACTGTGTTTTAAAGCTTTCCCCATTGAACCCAATGCTGTAGGCTTGTGGGAATGAAGAAGTTGTTTCCCTCTTTCCTTCTCTCTCTCTCCCTCCTTCCTTCCCTCCAGCTTTACTCTTCCCTCCTCGATCCATTCGATTCCTTAGTGTAACACCAAATCCTCTTCTTTCCTCCTCCCTTCCTCCCTCCCTTCTTACCTCCCTTCCCTCCTTCTTACCTCTCTCCTACCTCCCATCCTTTCCTCTCTCTTCACTTCTCTCCTCCTCTCCCACTTCTCTCTCCTCCCATCCTCCTATGCTTCTTTCCTCTCTCTTTACTTGTTACTTCCTCTCTCTGTACCTCCTCTCCCTCTCTCCCCTCCTTCTATCCTCTCTCTCTCCCTCCCTTCATCCCTCCCTCCTTCCCTCTAGAAAAGTCTCTAACTTTCTAACTTTTTGTCGATTCAGCAGTTACCAGACCACTGTACATGGTTCTACTAATCTCTCTCTGACATTTCTGCAATTCTTTACCTCTCTCTCTCTCTCTCTCTCTCTCTCTCTCTCTAACTTTCTCTCAAAGCCACGTTAGCAGAGAGACCTAGCAGGATTACAGCAACGCTGCAGGGCCCCTATCTCACACACACACACACACACACACACACACACACACACATATATATACACACACAGAGACGCACATTCACAAATGCACTAACACACATAAACACATATAGGCTACACACGCAAAATGTAAACAACACGGTTACACACGTGCACGGATCACACACAAAATATACACGCTCACAGACAAGCACACACTCATTCAGTAACACACACACACACACACAGACACACATGCATATTTCTGCAGGATATCAGCTCACCCTTGAACTGTGGCAGGTGGAGAAGAGCAGGGGGCTGTGTGTGTGTGTGTGTGTGTATGTGTGTGTGTGCGTGTCTGTGTGTGTGTCTTACCCACTGTTAATCCCCACAGCGATAGAGTGATTAGTGTGCTGTTTTTCTTCTCTCTCTCTCTCTCTCTCTGTCTCTCTCTCTCTCTCTCTGGCTCTCTCTCTCTCTTCTCATCCCTCTCTACTCACTAATCAGAAGGAATACTCATCAGGCTGTCATGGGATAGGATGTGACTGCGTGTGCGTGTGTGTGTGTGTGTGTGTGTGTGGCGGTGCTGACAAAGACAGAAAGGTTGTCATTATTTTTGCTCTTATGGTGACTAGGAGAGAGAGAGAGAGGGAGAGAGAGAGAGAGAGAGAGAGAGAGAAAGTTAACAATAAATTAGCAGCTCTGCTTGGCCCTGTAATGGAAACCAAGTGACAGTAAGCTCTTTCTGGCCCTGTAGTGGATGCTGAAGTAATGATTAAGCCCTGCGTAGCCCTGCTTGGACTCATAGTGAAAGCCAGGCTAACAAGCTAGCCTCTATTTGGCTCTGTAGTAAAATGCAGGCCAATGAGTAAGTGTTGTCTTGCTCTGTCTAGCCCTGTTTGTCCCTGCAGTTGAAACCAGACTGTAATAAGCGCTAGTTAGCACTCTTTGACCCTATATTTTAAACCACAGGGTAGTAAGCCCTGGCTAGCCATTTTTGCCCTGTAGAAGATGCTTAAAGAACCCATGAAACAGCATCTTTACTTCCTTGATTTGATGCATGTCCCGTTGAAACAGGATGTTGGGGCGGGACATGACGCAGTGAGGGATCATTCAGAAGTCTGAACCAATGGAATATGAGTCAGGGAGAGAAAGGCAGTTTTATTTGATAGGAGGGGCGGAGGCGCCGGATTATTAAAAAATCTAATGGTGTTATTGGTTAGAAAGTTATATTTATGCCTCCTGATGAGGTCACCATTGTCTTCTTTATTTTTTATATATACCCATTATATACCTGGTTAACAAGTTAAACCTAGATGGCCCTGTTTGGCCCTGTTGTGGGAACCAGGCTGAAGCCAGGCTCATCTACTGCAGACTGATTGTACCACAGCTATGAAAGAGAACCATGTAAAACCATAATGTGGTCTGCTCAGTCTGTCTTCATGCATGTTGGCATGGGACCAAGGGTAAGTGTGTGTGTGTGTGTGTGTGTGTGAGAGGTCATGCTTTAACACAGGTCAGTGGACCAGCTGTCTTCTCTGCCTGTGTGTGTGTGTGTGTGTGTGTGTGTGTGTGTGTGTGTGTGTGTGTGTGTGTGTGTGTGTGTGTGTGTGTGTATACAGTGCTTGGCATGTTTGCCAACATATGTCATTTCCCTGTAGGAAAAGTTAACGGACCGTAGCTGAAGCAAAGCAATTTGTGTAATTAAATAGCTTGAAAGACTACAGACCCCCAGTGTGTGTGTGTGTGTGTGTGTGTGTGTGTGTGTATGTGTGTGTGTGTGTGTGTGTGTGTGTGTGTGTGTGTTTGGGACATAAATAACCTGGTCTGGACCAGAGAACATGTTTGTGTTGGCTCCATTGCTAACTCAAAACACACACACACACACACACACAGACACAGTGACATGAAGGGCACGTAGTTTCCATTCTGTATTCTTCATGGCTCTTTGCCAACTCCTTCAACCTCCTTAACACACACACACACACACACACACACAAACATACACACTCCACTCTTTCTTTCTCTCTCTATCCCCTCTTTCCTCTCCATCATTCTATTTCTCAGAGTTTACAAAGTTGTACAAACAAGCATAAAAAACAAAATATCAGAATGTCAGAATACAACTTGTCCAGGTAGACTGCAGAAGGCTTTTTAGATTTTTGGATAATGGGCGAGAGAGATAGAGGGAGAGAAGTCGAGAGAGAGAGAGAGAGAGACAGGAGGAGAGAGGAAGACAGGAAACGGCCTTGCCACTGCAGCATAAGAATGTGGGATCATGGGAGCTCAATGTCAAGCATGAGAGGTTGTGTGTGTTTGTATACATGACTTTGTGTGTGTGTGTGGGTTGTGTATGTGAGTTTGTGTGTTTATGTGTGTGTGTGTGTGCATATCTCCACTATGCTCATTTCAAACCTTGCGTTTTGAGAAGGGCTGGCCCGTCACCCTTGTTAGACACATGCAAGCACACACACACACACACACACACACACACAGCCTGTAGCACTGCTCCAGCTGTGCTGTAGTTGCTCTCACCACTAATTTGTGTGACTTTTCCCTCCTGTGGCTGCTGCCTGTCACGGCCCTCTGAACCCTAAACCCTCTGTCTGTCTGTCTGTGTATATATATCTATCTATCTATGAAGAGACTGGAAGCATTTTATAGTAATAATCTGAAACATTTTCATTTTATTCTAACTAAATGTCTGTTTTGCTACTCTCTGTGGCCCCTTCACACCTGGCATGGTTGGATTGTGATTGGATAGCGCAAAAATGTATAAAATCCAAATGCAGAGGCAGGGTGAGACACATTTGACCACATTAACAAACTAGTGTCAATGCAGTGCGTCTTCAGTCCACAGATATATATAAACTATATAAACACAAATAAGCATAGACTAGCAGCTTTCTCCTCTGCTGTCATGCACAATATGCATTTTGTCTGATACAATCTCTTCCTCTGTTTGAAAAATAAGCAAAAGTGCATTCAAACACACCAGTTTCTTAGCACTTGCCATCCCGAGGAAATATGAGGGGAAGTGACATATCTGACATTTTGCGTTTTGCGAAGAAAAAAGAGGCAAATTTTCCATTTAATGTTATTTTATTTATTTAACCTTTATTTAACCAGGTCGGTCCCGTTGAGATGCAAAGACCTCTCTTTCAAGGGAAGCCTGGCCAAGATAAGCAGCATATAAAGAGATAAAACTTGCAACAACATTAAAGCAGACAAACATTAAGACACAAAACATGCAATAAAATAAATAAAAACATTTACAACGTTCATAAAAAACATGTACAAGTACAAAAGGAATCTGCTTCTAAGTCTCTCATTTGATTTTTGAAAGTTCCAAGTGGAATTTAAAATGTTGCTTGGGAAGCTAAAGAAAAGTCAAAGTTGAAAGGATGCTAGAATTTATTGTTTCTAGATTGTATCTTTTGAATTTTTAAAACACAAATTAAGTACATTTCTTGACGCCAGTATTTTGTATTGGTATTTGTTTTGACAAATTTGATGATCAAGTATTTTTAATTCATAACAGGATGCATTTGATGTATTTTTGCCCCTCTGTGAATTCACCTGTGTGTGTTCAGTTCAATCCAGTCTCTCTTTATTGGCTTGACTGACACACATTAACAGTCTTTGCAAAGCCTTTCACAATGCCGGACAATATTAATCAAGAAAATACAGAGGAATAATGAGACTACTAATCAAACAATAGTTGATTAGTTGATTATAATCATGATGTGATATTAGAAAGAGATGTTTTGCATTAATTCATAACAGCTCAGTGTTTACACCTCTGTGTCTCTTCCCTGATTCCCTTGTCTCTCTCTCCTCTTGTTGAAAGGCAGATGTGCTGACAGATGTTGTGTGTGTGTGTGTGTGTGTGTGTGTGTGTGTGTGTGTCAGCCCCCCTCCCTTCCCCCACCACACACACACAAACCCAGATACACTTGGCAATCGTAGCTGTTAAATATGAGGTGAACCTGGTCACTTTTTCAGTCATTCTTCCATTCATTCGTTCATTTACTCATTTATTCTTCCATTCATTCACTTATTTGGTCATCCATTCATTCTTTCATTTACTCTTTTGTTCATTCATTCACTCATTCATTCCTTCAGTGTGTCACTCACTTGTTCTTTAATTCATTCATTCACTCATTGATCCATGTGTTCATTAATTCTTTCATGAATTCACTATTAACTCATTTGTTAATTCATTCACTCAGTCATTTATTAATTCATTCATTTGTTCACTGATTTACTCATTCATTTCTTTACTCATTCATTTATTCATTTAATTATTCTTTCATTCATTCATTCATTCACTTATTTGGTCATCCATTCATTCTTTCATTTACTCTTTTGTTCATTCATTCACTCATTCATTCATTCATTCATTCGTGTGTTCATTAATTATTTCATGAATTCACTAGTAACTCATTTGTTAATTCATTCACTCAGTCATTTATTAATTCATTCATTTGTTCACTCAGTTACTCATTCATTTCTTTACTCATTCATTTATTTATTAATTCATTCATTCATTCATTCAGTCAGTCATTTCTTCATTCATTCATTCATTCATTCATTCATTCATTCAGTCATTTCTTAATTTGTTTGTTTTCTCATCTGTTCATTCATTCACTTTCATTCACAAATTCATTCATTCATTAACTGATTGATATATGCATTCATTCATTCCTCCAGACTGAACCAGCATAATAAACCTGCATTAGTGCATCAGGCAGCTTCTCCTCTACATGTGTTTCCATTATAAAGACTCTGCATAAAGAAAAGAGTTTTCCTCCATTAAAATGACCGGTGCACGAAGTGGGGGAGTTACATTAGCAGTAACCTTGTGTCTGCAGGACTGTGTGTGTGTGTGTGTGTGTGTGTGTGTGTGTGTGTGTGTGTGTGTGTGGGGAACAGTGGAGTGTGTGAGTGTATTTAGGGTTGCAGTGTCAGTGTGGTCCAGCGTCATTAAAGCTCAGTCAGCCTGGAGCTTCTGACTGAGACCAGATGGGTCCATCAGCCTGAACCACACACAGTCTGACTGTCTGACTCTCTCCTCCATCTTTATTCCCCTGTCTCTTTACCCCCCTGTCTGTCTGTCTGTCTGTCTGTCTCTGTCTCTCTCTCTCTCTCTCTCTCCCTCTCTCTCTCTCTCCCTCCCTCTCTCTCTCTGTCTCTGCCTGTCTCTCACTGTGTCTGTCCCTCTCTTCACATCGGCAAGACTGTTTATCAGAAAAAGATATTGGCAAAGCAGTTTACAAAATGTACATTTTCCAAAACACTTTCTACATTCGAACCATACAGAGATGAGGAATTATTTGGGTTGGAAAAACGTACAATACAATAGTACATCATAATCAATATCTACAAAAAGTTATTATTTATTTGATTTGGAAACTTGTACTATACAGTAATACAGAATCATCAATGTCTATAAAAGCAATTAATTATTTGGTTCATTTCTTTGACTCTGTGTCAATCACAGTCTATCTGTGTGTGTGTGTGTGTGTGTGTGTGTGTGTGTGTGTTATTTATTTGCTTTATCTCCGTTCCTCCCTCTCTCTCTCTCTCTCTCTCGCTCTCTCTCCCCCTCTCTGCCAGATGTGAAGTCTGTTAATCCTCTCCTAGATTCAGAAACAAAGCCTGGGAATAAGGAACCTGTTGTTTTTTTGTGTTTTTTTCCAGTCGTAGCAGAGAGGCAGAGGTCAGTTTGAACCGCCTGCCCAGGATTACACGCTCATCTGACATTACTGGGATCAGACGAGCTTACGTTTTTGCTGCGTTGTTCTTCATTTTGCTGAGAGGTTGCTCTGACCTTAGACCTGTTTTCTGCACTCTTTTAAAGTGTATTTGTTTGTCATGGGTGATGCTGTGGGGCAGCAGGGTCGCCGGGTGCTTACAGAAACCAAAAGGTCACAGGTTCAATCCCCTCGACACGCATGAACCTGAAGCTAAATGGCTGAAATTGAAATCGGTGTGTCATTTTTTAAATACTTGTATGCCTGATTTGGAACAAAACGACATTTGAGTTACTTTTTAACGTAATGTATGTTAATAACAAAATCAATCAGGGATGCAGTGGAGGGTAAACTCACCTAAACTCACTGGTTTAAATCTTAAGGTATAAATCACTCAAATCTCTAATGCTAACATAACAGTTCAGTAAACAAGCTGCTTGTGAGTCATGTGACTTTTGTTTACAAGCCCTGCTTTGCTTGTAATTGGCAGTGTGAACCTAAACAAACCAAACATACAAATGCAACAACTTCTCCACTGTGGTTCAGACCAAAGAAAACTAACTGCAGACGTGATCGCACCGTTAGAGCTCAATCTCCATTTTTCCTTTTGAACCTGCAATAAAATAAGTTTATATTCATAGTATTCGGTTCCATCACCACACGGCCATCTTGGCAGGAAAATCACGGGTGATTATAGTCAAATAACAGCCACAGCCAACGGGAATACTAAGTTTGCTCTTCTCTGTGATTCCATTATCTTCTCTGTTGTCGTTTCTCTTCCACAAACAAAGAATTCATAACAAGTGTCATTTTGATGATGTCTGAGAAATATTTCCTCTATTATGTCTATGTTTCAAAGCAGGAAAAATGTGATTTTGTTGATTTAATGGTTAACCACAATATATGGTTCCAACGATTTAGGTCACCAAAACTGTCCAGCTTGTGATTCACCAATGTGTTCTTATGTAAGATAGTTCTTAAGCAATGACATAAGAGGAAATATTAGGAAGTTCTTAAGAAGGCTCTTAAGTGCAATTCCTCAATATTTTCTTAGTAACAGTCTCATTTCTTAGGAATTTATTTAATTTTCCAACTTAAGAACTTCTCAAAATAGATAGATGAATTAATTCTGGTTAATAAACTTTAGGCTTACTGCCATTGAGGCTTGGAGACAAGGCTAGGAGGCAACCCAAAGTGCTTCAATCTACAAAACAATTGAGGAAAAACCTATTTAGGGCAACTAGGGCAAAGATTTAAACATTGGTTGCTGTTGGTAACTGTAAAATTTGCAGCTTATTTTCTACAGACATGAGACAGAGGCCTACCTGGCCCTACACCAAATAAAGCTTTACAATAAATCTTAATCTTAATGTTAGTTGTAGGGGAACCTATGAAGACTTTGAACTATAACCTACTTGTCTAAAATGTGTTTAAATATATGATATTAGAGGCTTACCTTTTCACTGTAGGAGTTTTAAGACAGGTGAAGGGCTGTCTTAAAGTTAAGAAAAAAATCAAGAACAAATTTGAGAAGAATACCATTTATTCCTAAGTTTTTTCTTAGGAAGAAACATAAGAAGAAAGTTAAGAAAATATATAAGAACTGTTTTTGAGAATAGCATTTTTTCCTATTTTTTTTTTCTGAAGACTAAAGTTAAGAAAGAAATGGCACTTGAGAAGATTTTTTTTTCTTAAGAGGGTTTTGTGAATCCGGCCCCTATGATTCGCTTGTAATTGGTCAGTGTGAAGCTAAAGGAACCGAATGCAAAAATGCGACAAAGTCAAATTTTCAGCTGTACGGTCGGGGCTGAAGGAGAGCAGCTGTGGGTGTGATCGCACCCTCGCAGTCCTGCAGCCAAAAATCTTTTTGCTACACAATCTTTGCCTTCAGCTGTTTCAGGAGCTTTCCTCAGCAGCTGGAGCAGTGCAGCGGTGCTTCCTATCAGCCGGGGCGGGACACTAAAGATAGACTGTGACTCCTCCGCCGCCCGAGCGCTGACACTTCCCCCGAAACACAGAGAGAGAGAGAGAGAGAGAGAGAGAGAGAGAGAGAGAGAGAGAGAGAGAGAGAGGGAGGAAATCCCTACTGAGGCCTGACTTCAGTCCTGGTCCCTCCACACCGCCTCCGCTGTCATCTTTTATTCATCCGCCGCGATCTGAGCTCATATTTCATGTCTCAGAGTGTGTGTGTGTGTGTGTGTGAGTGTGTGTTGACATGGGAAGAGGGTGGATTGAAGACAAGGAGGGTTTATATCAGGTTGTGTGGTACGTAAGGTGTGTGTTTGTGTGTGTTGATTGTGGGAATTGAAGAAAAGGAAGGTTTTGTCAGGGTGTGTGTGTGTGTGTGTGTGTGTGTGTGTTAAAGTAATGTCTCCAGCTTCAAGTGATGATGTCGCACATGTCCCATCGGGCCTTGTGCAGACAGTCAGACAGTCAGTGCATTGTGGGTAAAAAAAAGCTGTAGCGGTTCACGGTTAGCAGGTTCGTCACAGCTTTGTGTTTTCTGTTGTTTGTTTCAGTTACATTTCGCCATTTTGTCTCAAGTGTATGATGCACATGCTTAAATGTGCTGTGTCACGCATGAAGTTCACGTGTGTGTGTGTGTGTGTGTGTCATAAAGAGAGAGAGAGAAAGAGATTCGGAGACACAAAGAAAGATGCCAGTGAAGTCATTTCATTGACTTAAAAGAGAGAGACCAAAAGTAGGAAGAGAGAGGAAGAGATAAAAGAGAAAGAGAACGACTGAGAAATACAGATTCATGCCTCTGTGTGTGTGTATGGTGTGTGTGTGTGTGTGGTGAGTGTGTGTGTGTGTGTGTGTGTGTGTGTGTGTGTGGCGTGACGAATGGCCTTGCAGCTGTGCTAATCACTGGAACCCGCCTCATTTAATTGAGTGACCAATCAGAAGGATCGATGGAGGAGAACCAATTAGCCACAAACCAGCTAGACTGCCTACTGTCTGTGTGTGTGTGTGTGTGTGTGTGTGTGTGTGTGTGTGTGTTAAACAGGGTTAAGAGCTACTTTTTGCAGAGCAGAGCACTTGAAAGGATGTTTAAACTTTTTGATCGCTGGGTAATTTTCAAATAAATGCCCATGTATGTGTGTATGTGTGTGTGTGTGTGTGTGTGTGTGTGTGTGTGTGTGTGTGTGTGTGTGTGTGTGTGTGTGTGTGTGTATCCTGAATGAGAGCGTGTCCAATTAGGTCCGTGATTGGTGTGAAACAGTTTCTATTTTAAACCGGCATGACAGAAACACAGGGAGGGAGATTTATTAACCCTCTTTGGACTAGAAGCCCTAATGGGGGATTTGTGTTTTTTCTTTTTTTTTAAAAAGGGGAAAAGAACATCTGAAACAGTCTGGAACCTTCTTCTCTTTCTTCCTGCCGATCACAGCGGCCATTATGTTTTTTGTGGCTGACCGTTTTCCCCCCCGCTTTCCTAAATGGAAAAGCGTCCTGAGCTGCACTTGCAGATGTGCTGAAAATGACACATCCATCTTCAAAACGTGCCACTGGCTCCCAGTTTAAAATGATGGATGGATGGCCCAGACTGGGATCTGAGGGATCCACAGCGGGTATGATGAATGCTGTAGAAGCTGTATTTCTGAACAGGTGTGTGTGTGTGTGTTTGTGTGTGTGTGTGAGGGAGAGAGAAAACATGCTTCAAGGGTATGGAATCATCTTCAGAATGCAGTCATGTATCAACCTCCTCTCTCTCTCTCTCTCTCTCTCTCGCTCTCTCTCTCTCTCTCTCTCTCTAGAATATAGATTTTAATCCCGGCTCCCACCTGGTGAATATTGCATGTCGTGTCTGTCTGCCCTCAATCTCAGAGAGAGAGAGAGAGAGACATATACAAAGAGAGAGCCGACCCCCCCCCCTGACATACTAATAACACACTTGGGGGAAATTAGTGTGCAAATCAGCTGCAATTCCTTGTTTATTGGAATGATTTATCTTGTGGAGCTCAGTCGAACCGTCCTGGATGCTCACAGCACAGCTTTGTACCCGTCACACGCAGAATAATTCCCCTGATAAAGGCTATAGAGGAGAAAAAACAACGGCTTTTCCAAGTGATTTACATTTTTGTGTTATTTAGATGATGTTCTTATCCAGAGTGACTTGCAAGTGAGTGCAACAGCTGAATGAGCTTCAGCTGCTAGGTAAGCAACATTAAAACAAGTGTCGGAGCTGTAGTCCCCTGACATAAAAACATATAAGTTGTCAGTTGGTTATGTTGCATATCAGCTACCATGCCTGGGAATCCTTGCTGCACGTCTTTCCCCTCTCTTTCCACTGTAGACTAATAATAATAATAATAAACTTTATTTATATGGCACCTTTCATACATAAAATGCAGCTCAAAGTGCTTTACATTCAAAGCACTAAAACGAATAAATATGGCAAAAACAAATGAATACAATAACATAAATGAAAATAAATTAAAAACTGTCCAATAAATGCCAAAAAAATAGAAGAGTGTAGCTTAGGACACAGCATATATTGCACTTAATGCATTTAGCGTGTTTGGTGTTTTGATTTCAGAGACGCGTTTCCTCTCTTACTTCCATGTTTCAGAGTCAGCGCAGCAGGAGAAATGTGATTTTGAGGATGTAACGTTTTGGGTTTTTTTTCCATGGAGATATTTGCACATCCGACTATCTCCGATGCAGGTGCGTTGGAAAGTCTCACTTCAGTCTTGAGAAAAGAAGATCCCGCACACTGCTCTCGCTCGTTTCCGTCCCTCTGGACCTTCGTCAAGAGTATTTTAAACAATTCTTACAACAGGGATCTTAAATAGGTAATGCTCCGCCCATTCTTGTGTGCACAGGTGTGGGACAGTTATTCTCCTGTGGGAGTGTCTCTCAGTAATTGACAGTGACATGTGTACAATCTGTCGCATTATAGTCCACACATAAGCACGGTCTAAATTTGGACAATCAGCCTTTTATTTTAGTGCTCTAAATTCTTGGAATGATCTTCAACACACACTAAAAATCAATACTCTACTAACCTATGGACAATTTAAAACCATGATCACAAACCTCCCTGCCTCAATGTGTAACTGTTTTAATTGATTTTCTTTATTCTTATCTATGTCTTGTCCTATTTATTTAAAACTTTGAACTTGTTTGTAACTCGACATCATTGTAAATGAGGGCAACCTCAATGGTTATTCGAGTTTAAATAAAGGTTTGAAATGAAATGAAACATAAGAACAAGAAAAGAAAAAACAGGAACAAGTGAGACACCACATCACATACTCATGTCTGTTTACAAAAATATTTACAGAAATTGCATATCTAGTTTGAACATTTTTTATTGAGATACAGAAACATTTGTAAATATGCAAATTATGACAGTACAGATGTCATCTCTTTTTTAAGACTGACAAAAGCAGACAAAAGACAAACAAGTAAACATTATGTGAGGGGAGGGGGGATACAGAAAAGAAGAAGTAAAATAAGAAACAATGTATAGTAAAAATTCAACATTATATATAGCCTATATTATATATAGGCTATATATAAATATAGCCTATATATAAACTAATAATAAAATTAAATAAATAAGTAAACAGAATTGATAGTAATAATAATTAAAATAATAATAACAGTAAGAAAAAATAATAAGAATATGCTTGGTGATACAGCAGGGCATATAGAAATTGCATATCTAATGAATGGCCTTGCAGCTTTCATAGGTAATTCAAAATTGTGTAATCATATGTAATACTTGTATCTCGAGTGCACCATCAATAGGTCTATTTGATCCCCAAGCTCCTTAGAGCATGACATGCCATGGAATCTCATCGTTCAATCCTTCGGGGGATAAAGTTTGCAAATTAAATATCCAGTATACCTACTTCTCTTCTGTTAAGAATTTCATAAATGTTACCACCTCTCTCTGGCAGAGTCACCTTTTCAGTGCCCTGGAACCTGAATGATGAGATGTCATGTTTGAAGTCATTGACCCTGATGAAGGCCACAAGCCGAAACGCGTTGGTCTAACAATGAAGTTAATCTATATACTACAAGTGTTTCTGGAGTTTTGACCTCTTTAGACTTCTTTCCCTTCCCCATGAACCTTGGAAGTAGGTGAAGCTGTGCCAGAAACCCCTACTCTACGTGTTTGAGGTCATTGAAATGTACTGCTATTGGGTTTATTTAAGATATTTAAAATACCCTTGACGAGGGTCCAGAGGGTCCGAAACGTTAGTACGATCAGTAAATTGTGATGCTGAGCGAGAGCAATGTGTGGGATCTTCTTTTCTCAAGACTGAGGATGTAAGGGTTCCCATGCTGGATGCTCAGATGGTGATTTAGTGGTTTAACAGCAGAATGCCACACATGTCTCTGCTGGACGGCTATCTGAGGAACGGGCTGAGGAATAATGTCCCCCCCCCCCTCTTTCAGATGGTATCTTCCACTGATGTATGTCTCCGCTTCTATACGCTTCCCAACTTAATCACTATTGATCTCCACATGCTTTGCTCTCCCTCCCTCCCTCCTTCCTTCCTTCCTTCCTTCCTTCCCTCCCCTTTCCTTTCATCTCTGCCATGGATACCTCAGGTTTTTATCTTCCTCCCTCCCTCCTTTCCTCGACGCCTCGAATAAATCTTCGCTGTCTCTCTCTCTCACTCTCGTTTCCCTCCTTCCCTCCCTTCTTCCCATCCTCCCTCCTTTCCTCAGCGCCTTGAATAAATGACAGTTAGATCCTGTTCTCTCTCTCTTTTTTTCCTCCCTCCTTCCTTTGCTCTCTCCTTCCCATCCTCCCTCCTTTCCTTAGTGTTTCTTCATTAGCTTGGTTTGATCCTGGTGTGTCTCTCTCTCTCTCTCTCTCTCTCTCTCTCTCTCTCTCTCTCTTTCTTTCTTTGTTCCCTTGTTCACTCCCTCCATCCTTCCCATCCTCCCTCTCTCCCTTTCTGCTTCAAATGCCTTTGTTTCATTGCACTTTCTTTCTCTTTCTTCCCTCGCTCCCTCCTTCCTTCCCTCCCTCCTTTCCTCAACACCTCGAATAAATCTTCGCTGTCTCTCTCTCTCACTCTCGTTTCCCTCCTTCCCTCCCTTCTTCCCATCCTCCCTCCTTTCCTCAGCGCCTTGAATAAATGACAGTTCGATCCTGTTCTCTCTCTCTTTTTTCCTCCCTCCTTCCTTTGCTCTCTCCTTCCCATCCTCCCTCCTTTCCTTAGTGTTTCCTCATGGTGTCTCTCTCTCTCTCTCTCTTTCTTTCTTCGTTCCCTTGTTCACTCCCTCCATCCTTCCCATCCTCCCTCTCTCTCCTTTTTTGCCTCAAATGCCTTTGTTTCATTGCACTCTTTCTTTCTCTTTCTTCCCTCACTCCCTCCTTCCTTCCCTTCCTCCTTTCCTTACTGCTTTGAAAAATTTGGGTTGATCCCTTTCTCTCTCTCTCTTTCTTTTCTCGTTCCCTTGGTCACTCCCTCCATCATGTCTTCATTTGATTCGTTGTCTCTCTCTCTCTCCCTGTCTCTCTCTTTTCTTCCCTTCCTTCTTTCCTCTCCTCCTCCCTCTCAGTGCTTCGACTGTTTGGTCCCGTTGTCTCTCTCTCTCTCTCCCTCGCTCTCTTCCTTCCCTCGCTCCCTCCTTCCTTTCCTCAGTGCCTCGAATATCTTAGCTTGATTACCCTGTCTCTCTCTCTCTTTCTCTCTCTCTTCTCTCGTTCTCTCCTTCCTATCCTCCTTCCTTCGGTGCCTCAAATAATTTGATTTGATCATACTGTTTCTCTCTTTCCTCGTTCCCTCTTTCCTTTCTTCCCTCCTTCCTTTCCTCTGTCCTTCCCACCCTCCCTCCTTTCCTCAAATAATTCCTTGAATAAATGTTGATTCTGCTCTCTCTCTCTCTCTTTTTCTTCCTTCCCTCCTTTACTCTTTGTGTCGAATATCTAGGTTTGATCCTACTGTCTGTCTCTCTCTCTCTTTCTCTGTCTCTCTCTCTTTCTCTTTCTTTTTCTCTCCATCGCTCCCTCCTTCCATACTTCCTCTTCTGTGCCTGAATGTCTCGGTTTCATCCCCCTCCTCCATGTTGTAGAAACATCAGATGAGCGAGGAATGAGAACAACTGTCAAACAACCTCTCTCTCTCTCTCTCTCTCTCTCTCTCTCTCTCTCTCTCTTTCTCTCTCTCCCTCTCTCTCCCTCTCTGATCATATGTTGCCTTATCTCGTTCTCTCTCTCTCTCTCTCTCTCCAAGCAACTGAGGAATTTAAGAAGCATTTTATTGATCGTTTCTCCGAGGCACGGTTTCTGTGTGTGTGTCTGTGTGTGTGTCTGTGTGTGTGTGTGTGTGTGTCCATGCAGTGTTGTACACTATGCCTACTGGTGTTAAATCAATATAAAACGGAGAGGCTCTTCTCTGTCTGTCTGCCTTCAGTTACATCTCTCCACCAAGGAATGCAACACAACAGACTTTTACAATTCAATACAGTGCAAAAGGGAAATTACAACATTAAGATACAATACAGCCTACCTTTAAAGCAATATCCCACTAAGTCTTAACACAGCGGTTATTTGGCACTTGACTGCCACGAAAAAACTACTCACCAAGGTCAGATTTCAGCTGGATGAGTTTATAGTGGTCTGATTTTTTACTTCCATTCATTTGAACGAGACCAACAGATTCAACAACAGATCCTGCTGCTGTTGGTCGAATGATTTAGAACATAATTTTGTCAAATAGATCTTGGTGAGTAGTTTATATTCTGGTTTTCATGGCAGTCAAGAGCCAAATAGCCCCCATGTTAAAACTAAGTGGAATATTGCTTTAAATGGCTAAGTTTCAGTCCAAAATATTGTATATCCAGTTTGGAAAAACTTTCCCGAGTGTTTTCTTGTCAATTCAAACGTTACCTTCTGTCCTTTAAAAATACTACTTTTAACTTTAAAGTATTTTTAAAAATACTACTGTTTGTATTCATTTTCTTCCCTCGATCCTTTTGGGGGGAGGAGGCGCCACTTTTTTCTGTTTTGGACACTTCATATCTCTGTTGTCGGACCAAAACCTCATATCTCAAAAATGTCAGATTTGATTTTAGCTTGACCCACTATGTGTTTTTTAGGTTTATCCAATGAGGAGCGTGTAATCCTTCAACTGAAGTAACAACATGAAAACCACCTTCATTGGAGTTATGAGGTTTTCGCCCGTGAGCGGCGACATGTTAAACCTCTTCTGTCTGCGTTTAAACGTTGCGTCAAATCACTAGAACATTTACAAGGCAAGCTGAAGGAAAAACCAGTAACATTTTGCTGTGAATAAAAAAAGCCTCCAGGCTACGAAGCACACAGTCCCATTTGAAGTCACTCAGGATAAGACCGTCTGCTAAACCTAAACGGAAATGTAAAAAAATGTGGTTAAACATTAGACTTCTTCTATCGCTCTTTCTGTATCTTCCTGTCTTTCTTTCTGTCTTTTTATCCTTGTTTCTAACGCAGGAATTGAAACTTATTCTGCTGTTGCACTCTGCAGTTTTATTCATGGAAGTTTCAGTTCTTCTTTGTATCAGTTTCAACTTCAGTCGGCTTTACGGCCACAGCAAGTGATTCTTCAAAGCTTACATGAGTAATGGTGACAACAGTTAATGATCCACCAAAAAAACACACAAAATGATTAGCGTTTAATACTAATGCAGATCATGTAACATAAAACACACAGAATCTCTCTCTCTTTCCTTGTCTTCCCGTCTTTCCCTCCATCTCTCTCTCTCTCTCTCTCTCTCTCTCTCTCTCTTTGCTCTTCTCCCCATCTTTCCCTACATCTCTCTCTCTCTCTTTCCTCATCTTCCCATCTTTCCCTCCATCTCTCTCTCTCTCTCTCTCTGTCTCTCTCTCTCTTTCCTCGTCTTCCCGTCTTTCCTCCATCTCTCTCTCTCTCTCTTTCTCTCTCTTTCCT
>NW_027284260.1:0-2500 GCF_046629955.1 Centroberyx affinis | reverse complement strand
AATCTCACTTGTGCTAACAAAGCTGCTGTGTTTTATACCCATCCTGACTCAATTAATTCTGATTGTAATTGCTGCTTGCGTGTGTGTGTGTGTGTGTGTGTGTGTGTGTGTGTGTGTGTGTGTGTGCGCATTTCTTTTCCTGCATTGAGAATTCCTGTTGAGCCATTATTGACCAATTTATCGTGACATCACCTTCCCCCCGGACACCAATGATTAACGCAGAGGACACACACACACACTCACACACACACACACACACACACACACACAGGGTCTTCACCTCTCCTCCTCCACTTCGCCTTAATCTCCTTCTAGATTATACCTCTTTGTTTTTCTGGCTCTTGACACTCGTTTTTTCTCTTTAACTGTTTTTGAATTCTCCCTTTCCCTCCTTCCCAGAATTCTCTCTCTCTCTCTCTCTCTCTCTCTCTCTCTCTCTCTCTCTCTCTCTCTCTCTCTCTCTCTCTCCTTCTCGTTCTCTCTATCAGATTCGAGCGCTAACCTTGTTCTGCCTCGACCATCTGTCCTTAAGACTCCTTATGATCGTTTATAACTTTAATCAGCAGGTCTCTGCCTAAAAAAAAGAAATTAATCGTAACATGTTAGGGTCATTTTCAACTCTTCCATTAGACAGACAGGTAATTGGATTAAAAGGTGGGATGGATGGAAGAGTAGATAGATAGATAGATAGATAGATAGATAGATAGATAGAAAGATAGACAGACAGTTTCAACTTCTCTGCATACAGTTAAATACAGTCTTTTAAGTCTTACGTTCAGTTTTAGAGGTCTTAAAAATGTGGAGGTTTACTCGGTTTTCCTGGTGAGAAATCATGCAGACCTGCAACAAGAAAGACAGAAAGAGAGAGAGAGAAAGAAGGAAGAGAAAGCGCGAGAGAAGACAGAAGAAGAGAGAGAAGAAAAAGAAAAGAGAAAGGATAGGTAGTAAGACAGAGAGAGATTAATAGCGAAGTTTTGAATGGAACAGATGGCAACGATGAACCATTTCGATCTCTCTTTCTGTTCCCCCTCTTCCTCTCCTCCTTCTTCTTCTTCTTCTTCTTCTTCTTCTCTTCTGTTGTTCCAATATGCTGGAAAAAGAGGAGAGAGGGATGGAGAGATGGAGAGGGAAATGTGAAAAGCCAGTCAGTCACCCATTCCATACATCCATCTATGTGGGTTCTCCAATGTTTTCACATCACAGATCCCCAGATACACAGCAAAAAATATTAAGGCAGTTCAACTTAAAAACATAAGTTTCCTTGCTGCTTTAAAATTGTGAGTTGACTGAAGTAGTGCTGAATAGTTAGGTCAAAGGTCATTGGTTAGTTGTTCTAATGTAGAAAAGCTAACTGAGTGAACTTAAGACAATAAGTTCAATCAACAAATGTCTAGTCATGATTCGTGTTTCCAAGTTGAATGCATTAACTGATGAACTGAAATCCAGTGTTATTTATTTTCTCACAAGGTTTGCCAGGTTTAAGTTCAAGTTCCTCTTGTATCACATGATTAATACACAGATCAGCATATAGTATGCAGCTGCAATACACTTACTTGTAGTGGATTGTACTTGCCATGTGCATCAGAGATATACTTACTTGATTGTGAATTCCCAGATACATAGATAAGATAGATAGTAGATTTGAATGCAATGGATACTGGGAAGTCTGCTAATAAACTAACAGTGTTGAGTTTAGTGAAAGCTTTAAAGGTGTTCTTTCAACTCTTCATTTTAAGCCAACAAGATGTGAACTCATGATTTTAAGTCATGAAGCTCATAACTAGCACGTTTAAGTTGAAATTGACAAACATCTATCTATATACATTGTGTTAATGGATAAAGATGAGTTGATTTCACTAAATTGCACGATGAGTTTTTACAGTGTGTCGACATTAGGCTACAAACCCCAATTTGATGACAGCTTTGTTATGATGATTTCCCTGTTCTTCGCCTGTTTTGGCCCCGCCCACAATCGGTCGGTATAGAGCGACTCGTCAATCAAGTAGTTCACAGTGTGAACGCCCCGCTGGTGCAGAGAGAGTTCTTGTTGGTGCTGTGCTCTCTCTCTCTCTCTCTCTCTCTCTCTCTCTCTCTCTCTCTCTCTCTCCCTCCTGTCCTGCCTCAGGCTATCTAAAACACATAGCTCTGTAAATGTCATAGAAAGCATAGGCTATCAGTCTTTCGGTGGTGTAAATACTGGCTGCCATTTATCAAAGGTCACACCCAGTTGGCCCGGGGAGGAGAAGCAGAGCCTCGCTGTTGTGCAGCAACACAACTCCACTTTCTGCAAACCTGACCGGCTCGAGAGTCGGATACCAAAATACTTTATTACCATTTTGGAAACAAATCATTAGCTGATATCATTCCATATCTCTAAAACATACAGGATCCACTCTGTAAAATTATATTTTGGCAACCAAGAACTTAAGTTACATATATCCTTTGTGTCAAAAAGTGTCAAATTTATTTTTATTTTGTGCTATCAATCATTCAGTAAGAA
>NW_027284259.1:5000-13942 GCF_046629955.1 Centroberyx affinis | reverse complement strand
TACACCTTTCTGTGATTGAAAATGTTTAACACTATCTGAATTGTGTTGATGTGTAGATTCAAACGCTATGAATTATTTGCAAAAAACAGTTAAACAAAAGGCATGAATCTGCACACTGGAATAATGACGCTCAGTAAAATTATTAACTTTCATATCAACATTTCAATCCTGGGTCTTCAGCAGGACACGGTTAAACTCTTTTACCCAGGACTGGTGTATAAGTGTGTGTGTGTGTGTGTGTGTGCCCATGTGTGTGTGTGTGTTTGCCTGTGTGAGGAGGACAGAAGCAGGAAAGCCTCTAATCCCGTCATCCCTCCCTCCCTCTCCCTCCATCCAGGACCCCCTTCCCTCCAGGACCTGTCTCCGTTCAAAGCACAGATGGAGCAGAGAGAGGAGCCTCTGTTTGGGAGAACAACTGCAGCCCAGTTGTCCTGGGACGTCTTTACCAGACAAATAACAGCCTGCACACTGTGCTGTGGACCTCTGGAGCCTGGGTCAGTGTCAAACACTCTGGGTACCCATCCAGAGTCACATCCACATATTTTCAGACTGTTGTAAAACTAATGGAAACATCTACTTCTCATTTTTGTTTCATATTTCACTGTCAACAGATTGTGAAATGGTAAGAATTCATAATTTTGTAATGCTAACGTGCCTTAAGATAGACTGGTAGCATCGTTAGCGAGCTAGCTGCGCCCCGCAGGTACCCGGATGGCGCGGGTGTATCCATGGTAACCACTTAGGTAGCCAGGGTGACTGCCTGTATGCGCTCCACTCCACTGTGGCCTACAGACTTGTTTTGCCATTCATTAAGGAGTCAATGGAGTTTCCTAAGGAGGACAAGGCGATAGTATAGTGCTTCACAGATGAAAATGTTCAAAGCTTTCCTATTCAACCGGTGCCAACGTGCCACTGAGCAAAGCGCTTGCACTTGACCCCCAACCGCTGCGGTGAAGCTGCTCATTGGCCAGCTGGTTGAACTGGGCAGCAGGAATGTGTGTGACTGTGTGAATCTGAAGCGGGGCGATGCTTAAAAAGAGCATAACCTGCTCAAGAAAAAAATCCAAAACTCTGAGGTATAAAAGCTGAAGCAGACTGATGCTTAAAGAGGCAAATAAGTACGAATTTTACTGCCACATGGCATCAAATGGGGGTTGATGAGGACGAAGACTAAAAAGACTTGTTCTTTTCTCGCTATTAAACAAACTGAAACAGTTCAACAGGATCTGGCATCCCCTTCTCCAATACATTGATAACTCAAACTGATCAGTTGTACAATATTGACAGCCCCCTTTGGTGTGACAAGATGTAAAGTCCCGGGAAGGTGGGAGGGGGGTGAGTTAAGGGGATAGTTGTATATATGTCTTTGCTTTTGTTTTGTTTTTTTCTTTTCTCTTCTTTTCTCTTTGCTTGTTTGTTCTGTCTCTAACTCTAAAGCGAGGACAAATCTGTAATACTGAATGTATTTTACAACTGCTTCCTCAATAAAAAAGATTTAAACACAAAATACTTGTTTTTAAGCTGAAAAAGCAAATGAAAAAGCACTTTTATTATGCCAGTATTGAGCATGGTGACATATTATCTCTTCACTAGACATTTCTGTTGGATCTCTGCTCTAATTAGATAGCTTACTCCTCTCTACTGTGAAAATGTGACTTTATTGTTTGTGTCAATTCCAGGCCACCATAGCTCAAGGGTGCGAGAGACTTGTGTGGGAGGAGATTAGCTCTATCAGTGTTACAAATCCTACCGGTCGTCAATAGATGTCGATAAAGGTCATAGACGACTTATTGCTCCTTTATAAAGTCTGAAGCAGAGCGATGCTTTTAAAAAAGACCAGACACACTCGAAAAGCGAAACTCTTCCCTGGACCGACGACAGTTAAAACCTCGGCTGTTGCACAGTTGAAAATAATCAAAATGTTTTCCCTCTCAGACTTCGCGGTGATACACAGCAGATAGACACCTTCTGCTGCGGGACGCCAGCCACCAGGAGAGAACTGTTGCACGGGGAAAATATGCAGCCAATTACCAGATGCACCACACTCAAAAATAACATTTCATGGGAATTTTGAAGAATTTCTGACGTGGGTATTTTAAAACCCAAGTCTTGAGTCAGCTGTACTGTCACTGCTGTGCTGTTAGCCAGCACAACGCCGAAGTCTCTCCTCTCTCTCTCCTCTCTCTCTCTCTCTCCTCTCTCTCTCGCTCTTCTTTCCAGGGAGAAAAAGGCTTCCATTACGCCCTGCAGACGTTACAAGGGTTTATTATTTTAGCTCTCCTGGCAAAATAACATAAGGGGGGCGGCTGGGGGGGGAGGGGAGGGGAGGGGGGGATGTGGGAGAGATGGAAGCCGAGTTTGGTTTCAATATTAGATGTGTCAGCCGCCTGGGATGTGTGTGTGTGTGTGTGTGTGTGGGGGGGGGGGGGGTTTAAACAGAAGCACATGTGGGGCGCGAGCAGAGACCCCCGATCTTTTGAACAACGCAGCGGCGGGGGCGACCAAAGAAGGACGGATCATCCCGCTGAATAATGCTGCTGCTGATGGAGGGGGAGAGAGAGAGAGAGAGAGAGAGAGAGAGAGAGAGAGGAGGACAAGGCAGAGTGAGCAGATGTCTGAGTGTGAACACAATCCATTGATTTGATTAGGAAGGAGAGAGGAAGAGGAGGGAGAGAGAGCGGAAGGGGAGGAAGGAGAGAGACAGAGAGGAAGAGGAGGGAAGGAAGGAGAGGCAGAAGAGGAGGAGGGGGAAAGAGGGAGAGGAAGAGAGGGGAGAGAGAAAGGGGAGGGAGAGAGAGAGACGGAGAGAGTGGAAGAGGAGGGAAAGAAGGAGGGGGAGAGGGGAAGGAGATGAGAGTGAGATAGAAGAGGAGGGAGGGAGAGGAAGAAGAAAGAGAGGAAGAGAGACAGGAGAAGAGGAGGGAGAGAGAGGAAGAGAGAGAGGAGATGAGGAGGGAGAGAGAGGAAGAAGGAAGAGAGGAAGAGAGAGAGGAAAAGAGGAGGGAGAGAGAGGGAGAGGAAGAGGAGGCAGAGGGAGCTGAAGAGGATGGGGAGTGAAAGAGAGGAAGAGGATGTGAGAGAGAGAGGCATAAGAAGAGGAGGGAGAGAGGGAGAAGAAGAGGAAGGTAGGTGCTGCTATTGCCTCACTGGAGACACACACACACACACACACAGACGCACACACACACACACACAAATAACCCGGGCATGCAAGCACACACTCTCTCTTATCACACACACTCACGTATACTCTCTCTCTTTCTCTCTCTCTCTCACACACACACAAACATACATTTACTTACTACCTTTCTCTCTCTCTCTCTCTCTCTCTATCTCTCTCTCTATCTCTCTCTCACACACACACACACACACACACACACACACACACACACACACACATCAACAGTAGCTACTCCTTGAAGGCTCATTTTAATTCACGCTGTGTCTGTCTGTCTGTCTGTCGGCTCGCTGTTTCCATTCACAGAAATGTAAATGGGAAGTGAAGTAGAGAGAGAGAGAGAGAGAGAGAGAGAGAGAGAGAGAGAGAGAGAGAGAGAGAGAGAGAGAGAGACGGAGCGAGTGGGAGTATGGATGAGATAAAGACATACAACTGTTTCAGATAGTATGTATTATTATATGACATGATTACATTATGGGTATTATATATGAGTGTGTGTGTGTGTGTGTGCGTGTATGTGGGAGAGAGAGAGAGAGTGAAGAAATGTATATATGTGTGTGTATCTGAGAGAGAGATTAAATGTG
Organism: Centroberyx affinis; assembly: GCF_046629955.1. Classification (NCBI taxonomy): domain Eukaryota; kingdom Metazoa; phylum Chordata; class Actinopteri; order Beryciformes; family Berycidae; genus Centroberyx; species Centroberyx affinis. The sequence continues at coordinate 10,180 of NW_027284259.1, read as the reverse complement.
TGTATGCACATAATTAGAAAGAATTAGTAAATGTATATGTGTGTGAGAGAGAGATTAAAAGTGTGTATGTGCATGAGTGTGTACATTTATCTCTGTGTGTATGTGTGTGTGAAAGAGAATTAGTAATTAGAAATGTATATTTGTGTGTGTGTGTGTGTGTGTGTGGCTGAAGAGGCAGTGGGGGGACAGAGGGGGAGTCAGGGGGCTGAGCGATGGGTGGGATAGATCAAGCCTGGGTTGTCCCTCTCTCTTTGTGTGTGTGTGTGTGTGTGTGTGCGTGTGTGTGTGTGTGTGTGCTTGCTTGGACTCCTTACAGCTCGGCACACAACCTGCCATCTGTTTGCCTCTGCCAGCAACACAAAACACCCTTCCAATGGGGTTGGCTCGAAGCAGAGACAGCAGCACACACACACACACACATACACACACACACACACACACACACACACACTGACGCACACACACACACGCACACACACACACACGCCTACAAACACGTTTATACATGCATGAGGACGGTGTATATTGGCTTCATATTGCAATCGCCATCCATCAAAACAATTCAATCAAAATTATGCAATCAAACCAATGGCTGCCATAAATCCATGTGTCAGAGGAGAGAGAGAGAGAGAGAGAGAGAGAGAGACAAAGGGAAAGACAGAGAAGGAAAGAGAGAGAGAGAAAGGGAAAGAAAGAGAAAGAGTGAGAGAAAGAGAGAGAGAAAGACAATAAAACAATCATTGAGTCACCTCAGTGCAAATATTTTGTCAGGTTCAACTGCAGTCCCAGCTGAACACCCCCCCCCCCCCCCCCCACCCCTCCTGCCCCCCCCCCCCCCTTGCGCGCCCTTCAAAAGCAGTCCTCCTGATACGACACAACGAGCCTCTTTGTTCCCGTCCATGTCTGCCTTATCTGTTAACTATCTCAACAATTTCCTTAAGGGGAGCTTTGTAATTAAAAACCCGCCGTATGTCAACGCCGCTGTCAGCCAGCAGGCGAAGAACCGCCCTGAACCGCAGCCAGGGTACAGCAGAGGACATGCACAGGTGTGTGTGTGTGAGTGTGTGTGTGTGTGTGTGTGTGTGTGTGTGTGTGTGTGTGTGTGTGTGTGTGTGTGTGTGCGCGTACATGTTGCAAAAAAACCTCACTGGGGTGAAACAGGTACGCAAGTAGTACTTGAGAAATCAAGGGATGTACGCCAGAAAGAGAGGGGAAATGAGAAGATATGCGGGAAGATATAGGGCTTAAAATTTGTTTGTGGGTGTGTTAAACATATATCTGTGTGTGTGTGTGTGTGTGTGTGTGTTAAACATATACAGTGTGTGTGTGTGTGTGTGTGTGTGTGTCGATTAGCGAGAGAAAAAGAAAGAGAGGGAGAGAAAGAGAGACAGACAGAGAGAGATTAAGTGCAAAATTCCCTGCTGTGGAATATAGGTGGCAGGGGTTTTCACGTGAGCAGAACACACACACACACACACACACACACACACACTGCACACACGTCTCTATTTTCATCCATAATTCATAGTGTGACATGCAGAGAGGGATTCAAAGGGCATTAATGAGGTGTAGCACTACACTGCAGCGGCCTACAGACAGGACCGCAGGCTGACCCTGACCTACTGATCCACAGCTGTTTTCCAAACCTACACAGGTGACACAGGACCCCAACCTGAGAAAACCTGATGATTTTTTTTTTTTTTGGGGGGGGGGGGGGATTTTACAGTCTATAGATAAGAGGGGATGAGAGTGACAGAGAGTGAATCTTCCAATCAGGCTTCCTTCAACCCTCAGGAGCTTGGAGAGTGCTTGAGCGTGTGTGTAACACTCGGAGCGGAGTGGCTTTAGATTTGAAATAAAACCCTGATATAAAATTTAAAAAAAAGCCCCTCCGCTCTCTTTTAGATTTCACACCTTTGTCTGATTCTCAACGGCCATTTTCAATTCACTCTGTGAGCCGATGTGTCGCATAAAACCCGTTGGTAACACTTGACACAGCGACAGCCTTTTCCCAGTGTATTAAACTGTGTTTTATCCCAGGGAACATACTGCGTTTAGACAGTAATACTCTGTAAGTACTTAATGAAAATCTCCCTGATGCATAATGTTCTCAGAAGGATGTAACAACGCCAAGTAGAATGAGCACAAATGTTATTGTAAGTATATAATTTATTAGGGAGATTTCCATTAAGATCTTAAACGCAGCACTTTCCATACGTTCCAATGCCTTTTTATAGTTTTTTTTTTGCAGTGAATCCCGTCCCTCTGAGTCTCTTGACGCTTTAAAGAAGCTCCCTGCGAAGGTCCCTTGGTAAATGGGACTCTGATTTGTTGTTAATGTTTAATTCCCATCCAGAAAAGTGTCTAAAGTGTCGGCCGGATTAAGGTCTGATGGATTAGGGATAGAACGAGGCATTGTTCAACAAATCGTCATTCTCCACTGCTTATTTGGCCCCGGCACTTCTCACGCTTGCCAAAGATTTCTTGATAATGTTGCCAAGGAAATGAACATTCATACAACTCCGGAGAGTCAGAGAGGCAAAGTGTTACTACACAAAGGGAATAATCTGGCGTAACATTACACAGGCGGTTGTGATGGGCATTCCAATTTTCAGAGTGTCATGTAAAGCCCACACATGGAGCGATACTCATTTCCATGATAACATGATTAAAAAGGAAGCCATCTTGGGGGACATCACAGAAAAATACCAGTGCCATGACACTCCAGGAAACACCGTTTTTCTATAAATGAACACGGCAGAGGCAGAGCTAAAAATAAGAGGAGATGGAGCGAGATGGATGCAACTTCACTCTGAATTGAGGTGAAGTGAGGTGAAGAGAGGTGAAGAGAGGTGAAGAGAGGTGAAGAGGCGTTGAAGTTGAAATATTTCAACTTGAGTGAGAAATTTACTTGATGCAGGAAAGCGAAAGCCAATCAGCTTCAAGCAGGACTCTATCCAGTCATCCTGTCAATTTCTCCTCACACCTAGTATTTACAGCAGGAAAAATGTCCACTGGGTATTTGTGATTAAAAATAAAAAGCTAGATTCCTCAAAGAAGACATTTGGCAGGACACCAGCCAAGCCAAGCATGACTGAATAAAAACCATAATGCTGAAGCATCACCTGAAGCATCCAAGTAATTAATTATCATCATTCCTCATCTTTAAAATAAGACGACAAGAAAGATGTCAATCAAAACCACTAGTCATGACGGCTGACTATCGCCCTCACTGCTTTCTGTAAAGTGGGTCAAGTGGAGGCATCAGACCTGCATGGCATCACACCGGTCTAACGCTGGTGAGTCCAGCTTGTGTTGTTTGTGTTTCACTCTTAAAGGAAATGTTCATCCCAAAAATTCAGTTGAAACACCACTGAAGTTCGTACAAAAAAAAGTTCCATCTCAGCAACCGTTGGCTACAAAACACTTGGATTAAAGCTGCAGGAGCTGTTTGGAGAAATTTGATACACATTTTATGCTTTTTTTGGAGCGGCTTCAATAGTTTCGAATAAGGCTGAGATGGAAGCATGGGGGCTAACTCGCTGTGTGTGTGTTTGGTTTTCATACAAACTTCAATGGAGTTTCGACTGATATGGAGGCGAGTAGATAATGATGGAAGCTTCCTTTATGTTTTTATGATTCGTCACTTGGCGCTAAGATCTCCCACCAGTGACCGTGCCAGTGACACCAGGCAATTAAGGCGAGTCTACAGAGCTTCAATTAGTGGGCATGGGACTCTCTTCTCTGTTGCAGCCCCACTGATAATACCGGTGTGTATCTGTGTCTATTTTTATATAAAAAGTGTGTCCAGTTTAGCTCAGAACCATTTGGGCCAACAGCCTACTGTAAAGTGTAAAGTGTAATCGCAGTGTGTTTGACTGACACTCTGCACTAAGCTGCTGCTGCTCACTGTCTACAGACTACAGCATGTTCTGCCTTAAGGACAGCACAACCACTATCAAAGACTACACAGCACAGGCACAGCCTTCAAAGACAACAGCCAAGTGGATCAGTGTGTGTGTGTGTGTGTGTGTGTGAGAGAGAGAGAGAGAGAGAGAGAGAGAGAGAGAGAGAGAGAGTGTGACAAACAAAGAGAGAGGAGAGTGGAGCAGAGAAGAAAAGAGAGGGATGGCAGAGAGAGAGAGTGACAGGGAAAGACAGGGGAGAGCAGACAGTGTGTGTGTGTGTGTGTGTGTGTGTGTGTGTGTGTGTGTTAGAGAGAGAGAGAGAGAGAGAGAGAGAGAGAGAGAGAGAGAGAGTGTGACAAACAAAGTGAGAGGAGAGAGGAGCAGAGAAGAAAAGAGGGATGGCAGAGAGAGAGAGAGTGACAGGGAAATACAGAGGAGAGCAGACAGTGTGTGTGTGTGTGTGTGTGTGTGTGTGTGTGTGTGTGTGAATTGTGGAGCCTGAGCGTAAATCTGCGGACGGCGTGCTTTTAACGAGTCTCCTAACGACCAAAACAACCCCTGCTGACATTTACAGTCCTCACTGGTGGAGGGCGGGGGTCACTGACCTCACACACACACACACACACACACACACACACACGCACATACACACACACTGTCTCTCTCTCTCTCAAAGACACACATATTTGCAGTCTTCTCTGGTTATAGGCCGTACTGACCACACACACACCCACACATATACACACAGTCGCTCTCTCTCTCTCTCTCTCTCGCACACACACACACACACACACTTACACACACACACCCTCTTACACACACACAAAAACACAGACTCTCCACTATCCTTTAATTTCAGTCAATCTTTTTCTTTTCATCTTCTTTTACTGCCTCCCTTTCGTAATCCGCCTCTGCTCAAACAGACATAACATTCACTTCATAGCAGACTCCACGTAGGTCTGCTTTTTAACAGTCAGCGTCACACACACGCACACACACACACACACAGACGCACACACACACACACACACACACACAGATGCAATGGCAAAACTGAATGTGTTGAATTTATAGGTCTGCTGGTTCACAGAAAACGTTGGAGCAGAGGAGCCACATATTTCATCTGAGCTCAACAGGGGCATTACAGCAAGGGGGGGGGGGGCGGTCAGTAAATACAGAGGGGAGAAGAATAAAACACACACACACACACACACACACAGCCTCTGCTCTTTGTCATCAGTCTCTCACATCGGTCACCTTGGTCTCTGAAAC
>NW_027284258.1:17500-20898 GCF_046629955.1 Centroberyx affinis | reverse complement strand
CTAAATTATGGGACTTTATAAATTACATGATGGGACTTTTTTTAAACCATATGACAGGACTTTTTAGACCACACGATGGGACTTTTTAGACTAAATGATGGGACTTTTTAAACTAAATGATGGGACTTTTTTTTAAACTAAATGATGGGACTTTTTTTTAACTAAATGATGGGACTTTTAAACCAAATGATGGGACTTTTTTTTAAACTAAATGATGGGACTTTTTAAACCAAATGATGGGACTTTTTAAACCAAATGATGGGACTTTTTAAACCAAATGATGGGACTTTTTTTTAAACTAAATGATGGGACTTTTTAAACCAAATGATGGGACTTTTTTTTAAACCAAATTATGGGACCTTTTTTTAAACTAAATGATGGGACTTTTTTAAACCAAAGGATGGGACTTTTTTTAAACTAGATGGGACTAGATGGGACTTTTTTTAAACTAAATGATGGGACTTTTTTAAACCAAAGGATGGGACTTTTTTTTAAACCAAATTATGGGACTTTTTTTTAAACTAAATGATGGGACTTTTTTAAACCAAAGGATGGGACTTTTTTTAACTAAATGATGGGACTTTTTTTTAACTAAATGATGGGACTTTTTAAACTAAATGATGGGACTTTTTTTTAACTAAATGATGGGACTTTTTAAAAGACAGAATGTATCTTAAATCCTTGGTCGACTAAATAAAAACAATTTTACAGATTGGGGTCCAACAGATTTGATAAGTATTGAATGGTGAATGGCATAAACATTATTTTTAATACACACAAGGCCCACTGGAAATCTTTATTCCAGTATTTTAATGAATAAAAATAAAATCTATTGACGCAGAGTGACGCTGCCATGTAGAAACAGACGTAACAGAAAAGACTAGACACAAATCTGCTCAAATTAATCTCTCTGGAGACAATATGTTACTGCTTAACTGTGTGTGTGTGTGTGTGTGTGTGTGTGTGTGTGTGTGTGTGTGTGTCTGTGTGTGTGTGTAACCACTTCAAATACAAAAGTGCTTTCAATCAAGAAAGAGATTAACACTTTTTATCCTCTCTCTCTCTCTCTCTCTCTCTCTCTCTCTCTCTCTCTAATCCATATTCAGGTTCAGAATGAATTGTGCTTTCATCTTGAAATACAATGTGTGCGCACACACACACACACACAGACACACACATACACAGAGACACACACACACACACACACACACACAGCTGATGATGAGCCATATAATATCTATTTATTTATTTATTCATTTATTTATTTCAAATTCTAGTTATGTTTTTTTTATGGGACATTTTTATTTAAATGGTACTGTATTATTGTTTTTACTGACAGATGAAGGAGAAATTATTGTTCATAGAGGAATTATGTAAGTAATTCATAAAAACAACTAAAAAACATTATAACATTATTAATTTCCCCAAATCTGTATTTTCCTCTCTCCCATGTGCATTTTTCTGTCACACACACACACACACACACACATACACACACACACACACACATACACACACACACATACACACACACACACTGAGTCTGATCCATGGTCAGTGTACCAGTCGTTAATTTCACACAGGCTGGTTTAGAGAGAGAGAGAGAGAGAGAGAGAGAGAGAGAGAGAGAGAGAGAGAGAGAGAGAGAGAGAGAGAGAAAGGCAAAGCAAGAAGCAATCTGGTAGAAAGAGAGAGAGAAAAAGGAGAAATCCGAGAGAGAAACCACTCCTCTTCTCTTCACCCTTCTTCTCTTCTCCTCCACTTCATTCTCCTTTATTTTCTCTTCTTCTCTCTCTCCATTCTCTGTCTGTGTGTCTCTCTCTCTCTCTCTCTCTCTCTCTCTCTCTCTCTGGTGCAGTAAGTGCAGCCATAGTGATGTATGGCTGCCATCACTGAAAATAATGGCTTGTCTGTGGGCAATCTTTTATTTCACTGCAAGGCCGAGGAGGAGGAGAGAGAGAGAGGAAGAGGAGGAGGAGGATGAGGAGGAGAGAGGAGGAGGAGAGAGAGAGGAGAGGAAGAGGAGAGAGAGAGAGGAAGAGGAGGAGGAGGGAAAGAGGAGAGGAGGAGGAGAGAGAGGAAGAGGAGGAGGAGAGAGAGGAAGAGGAGGAGGAGAGAGAGGAAGAGGAGAGAGAGAGAGGAGAGAGGAAGAAGAGGAGGATAGAGAGGAATAAGAGGAGAGGAGGATAGAGGAGAGGAGGAGGAGAGAGGAAGAAGAGGAGGAGAGAGGAATATGAGAAGAGGTGGAGAGAGAGAGGAGAGAGGGGAAGAAGAGGAGGAGAGAGAGGAAGAAGAGGAGGAGAGAGGAATATGAGAAGAGGTGGAGGAGAGAGGGAGGAAGAGGAGGAGAGACTAGAAGTCCATATATTGTGAGTTTGAGTAAAAGTGAGAGTAAAGTGTGTTTCTATTTTTAAGGAGAAATGTTTCACAGTGATGAAGCAGCAGCAGCTCAGTGTGTTTCAGAGGAGTGGAGCTTCTCTTCTTGGCGGATAACCGGCCAATCAGAGACCAGGTGACATCACCTCCAGATGTTTCCAGTCTGACATGAGAAAATGTTTCAGGATGTAAAACCTCAGCGGTAAACAGGTTTTGGTGTCAGTCCCTCAGAACCAAAGAGCGAGGGCTTCTTCTTTCTAGAGCCGCCATTTTTGCACCGAGAGACGTTCAACAATCACACAGGGAGAGACCCATCGGAGAAGAGGAGAGAGACCAGTTTCTCCACCCACAGGAGCAGGAGAGAGACCAGCATGCACTGCAGCAGAGAGACAGGTTGGGAAGAGACTGGAAACTCTCACTCTGTTGCTCTCTCACATAACAACTGAAGTAAAAGACTGAAGTTAGCTTGATATTGGATATTCAGAGGAAATCACTAACTGTATGTAGAAGTGGCAGAAAAATAGACAAACTTCATTTTCTTTTACCAGCTGTGTCTTTGACCAATTAAATTGCTTAGTTGTTATAATAATGTTTAATCCCCCCCCCCCCCCCCCCACACACACACACACACACACACACACACTACATGCAGAACATCATGAGGAACATGATGCACTGGGTTCACTGGCTCTGCAGCCGTGTGACAGCGTGACCTTTGACCCCGGAGCTCCGCCTGTCAGCCGAACCCTGAGCGACCCTGAGCCTCGTCTCCAGAGCGCCCAGATCTCTTCCTCCGTCCAGATCTCTTCCTCCGTCCAGATCTCTTCCTCCCTTCAGATCTCTTCCTCCGTTCAGATCTCTTCCTCCGTCCAGATCTCTTCCTCCTTTCAGATCTCTTCCTCCGTCCAGATCTCTTCCTCCCTTCAGATCTCTTCCTCCGTCCAGATCTCTTCCTCCGTCCAGATCTCTTCCTCCGTCCAGATCTCTTCCTCCGTCCAGATCTCTTCCTCCCTCCAGATCTC
>NW_027284258.1:0-7500 GCF_046629955.1 Centroberyx affinis | reverse complement strand
GAGACTAGGTACACCTGTACACCTGTACCTAGTCTCTACTTCAAAACACTGAAACTCTGAAAAGTTACATAGAGAATCAGAATTTCACTGGAAGCCAGCGAAGAGATGCTAGGACAGGAGAGAGATGATCCCTTTTGCTTGATCCAGTTGAAATCCTTGTGGCGGCACTGTGAACTTACTGTTGACGATTTAGAGAGCTTTGGCTAAAGGAGGAGTATAGCGAATTACAGTTTCCTAATCAAGATTAAATAAAAACATGTGTTACCCTCTGTAGTTTTGTGAAAGACAGGAAAGGTGGTATTTTGAGATGTTCTTTAACTGAAGGAAACAGGACTGGACATTCTTATGTTTAAACATTTTACCTGCTCCTCACAGCTGAGATCTTTGACAAAGATCTCAGATTTGTTCTGGGACATCCAGGATCAGAAAGACACTCCATGAGGCTATTTGGGCCAATAGTATCGCCAGGCTTTATGGGGACATACAACTGAGTGTCATCTGCATAACGGTGAAAATTAATATTGTGTTTACGTATAATATGACCTGGTGGAAGCATATAAATGGAGAACAGCGGTGGGCCAAGTATTGATCCCTGAGGAACACCACAGCTGAGCCTGGCTGAGGAGGAGGAGGCACAGAGAAATGAGCAAGATAAGATTTAAACCAGTTTAGAGGGCGTCTTTAATGCCAACTGAGACACTGTCTAACCCTAAAGGCTCATTCATGCTCCCTTTACGTACGAAAATAAATACGTCGGTTTCAACCGATGTAACCGTCACTGCCCTCATACTTCCATGCGTCCTTTACGTTGGCATGGATGTTAAGCGATACATCCACTAGAGGGCAGTAGAGAGTCAAAAGTCCAACTCACATTCAAATTCCCGTCCAATCTCCACCCAGCTTTTCTGTATCAATTGTTTGTCCCTGTGCCCGGGCGAGGTGACATCATAGATATGTTTATAATTTCTCACCAACTCGCACAACTTCTCCTCAAAGAGTTACGCCGTTTTTTAAAAGTCTTCGTCGCGTCTCGGTTGAACTATCGGCTGCACCGCCCCCCACGATTTCCGGTGGTCCTGCTCCGTTTGGTCCGTTAAGCTTTCAGAAAACGTGCAGAAATACGGACGAAATGAACGCAGAGTACGGACAGAAGGCTCCATCTGTGTCCGTATACGTATTTAACGTTGAGCATAATTGAGCCTTAACACACACCACAACAAGCTGACTCTGTTTCTAGCTGCTTCATACACATTTACACTTTATTAAAGTGGATACAGACAACTTTTCAACTTTCCCCCCGTTGTCCCCCTCTAGCGTTTCCAAGTGGTATTGTTGTTTGCACTGCTGTCTCAAAGACAACCGGATCACGTTCTGTTAGAGTCTAGCTCTGTGCAACAGAACAAACCATCTGTCTGCTTATCAACTCCTTGATCAAAACACAATATAGTAACTTTCACCACTGCTCATTTTAGAAAGGCCACTGCAAGAAAACGTGTTCTTTGTTTAGATTTTCAAACGGACAATGGATCATTTGTTTGTTTCTGGCTGCTAGCGTTAGCAACATGGCTAACGTTGCTAACGCTAGCTACGATAGCTAACGCTAGCAGCCAGAAACAAACATAGTTAGATATTTGTTTCTTTTGTTCTAGAAACAAACATAGATGTATGTTTCAGGCTTGTCCTGGCTTCCTTGTAGCTCCTGGTTCATTTTCTGGCTGCTGGCGGTAGCGTTAGCAACATGGCTAACGCTACCGCTAGCAGCTAGAAACATTAGCAACATGGCTAACGCTACCACCAGCAGCCTGCTACTGTCCAAACTACTACTGTCCAAAGCAAGAAACAATCCCAATGTGAACTAGAAACCCCGATCTCAGTGCTATGATAGAAGGAAGTGTTTCCACTGTCACTGTGGTTGTTCCACCGTCCGCCATTTCCGCTACTGGGGATAGCTACCTTTTTTTTTTTTTTAACTGGGGATAGCTACCGGACCTCTGTTGGTTGCGCAATGGATGACGCACTTCCTTTGTGCTGTAAGTCAAGCCTTCCTTCTCCCGGGAGATCGTACCCGGTGGCAGACAGAATTGCATAGTGAAAGCGAGGCTTATAGGAACCAATCTAAACGCAGATGGTGTCATTTTTCTATAGCCGTTACACTGTGCAATCATCATTTACTTCATAATGATAAGTTAAAGCAAAAAAGTTGTCTATAGAGTCTTTAACTAACACACAGTTCTCCAGAGTTCCTCCATGATGGGACTCAGCTGCTGCAGCAGGTTGGACAGGAAGCTGGACAGACTCTGTAGGGAAACAGAGATGATGCAGCCTGGGATCTTCTCTCTGTCTGTCTGCAGTATGAAGCGGTGTGTTGTGAAGCAGGAGGAGTCTGACAGTGTTTAGCTTGGTGATAAAACTCCACGTCAAAACGGCAGCGCTCCTCCTGAGATTAAAAACACTCCTCCGCAAATTTATTCCATCCGTCCCTCCGTTATCTGCTCCGCCCAATCCCGCTTCATCAATCTCCTCCTCCGTCTGTTCACACCTCGCTCCTCTTCTCCTCCATTTTCTCCTCTTTCTACCTCTCGCTCCTTCACTCATCTATCAATATCAGTATCAGTACCGATCCTCGTCTGTTCTCACCTTCTACACGTCTTCATCTCCTTTCTTTCCTCCTTTTTCTTCCTTTCTTTTTCAACTCTTTCTTCCTCTCTCATCCCCCCATTGATGACATTGTGAACCAACAGCGTTTAAAGTACTATGGTAGTTTTCAGGTAGTACTGTAGTATTTTCAGTAGTATTGTTAAACTCTTATTAAGAATGTAAACATTTGTGTATTTGGACATTTGGCAATTTGTAAAATATTTAGTTTCAGATATGAAGCCACTGAGAAGTTACCCACGTGACAACTTGCCCCGCTCTCCCCTACTTTCAGTAGTACTGCAGTATTCATCCCTACAGAGAGGTAATGTCTCTCTCTCTCTCTCTCTCTCTCTCTCTCTCTCTCTCTCTCTCTCTCCCTCTCTCTCTCTCTCTCTCTCTCTCTCTCTCTCTCTCTCTCTCTCCCTCTCTCTCTCTCTCTCCCTCTCTCTCAGACAGACACTCTGTGTAAATGTCAGCTTCAACAGACCAATGCATACCAATCACATTTATACTGGACACAGAGTGTGTGTGTGTGTGTGTCTGTGTGTGTGTGTGTGTCTGTGTGTGTGTGTGTGTGACATTTGGATCTACCCTTTATCCATCCATCCGTCTCCCTCTCTTTTTCTATTTCTCTCCATTTCCAACTCTACTTCCATCGCTCCACTCTGTGTGTGTGTGTGTGTGTGTGTGTGTGTGTGTTTGTGTGTGTGTGTGTGTGTGTGTCAGCAGTCTCTCTCTGGCCCTGCGGTCTTTACTTGGCTTGTGGTTGATCGCCCCAGTTTAACCTGTCACTCACTGACACACACACACACACACACACACACACACACACACACTACCTAGTATATTATATGGTATTACAGCATTATGGTATAACAGTATATTATATCATAGTATTATGGGATGCAATAATGACAGTCAATGCCCCACTGTGTGTGTGTGTGTGGTGTGTGTGTGTGTGTGTGTGTGTATGTGTGTGTGTGTGTATGTGTGTGTGTGTGTGTGAGGCGGACGCTGGTAATGTGGTTAGCAATCCTCAGCCATTAGTTTCAGTTACAGCATGCCGTGATGACAGTCTGTGTGTGTGTGTGTGTGTGTGTGTGTGTGTGTGTGTGTGTGTGTGTGTGTGTGCTGATGAATGGACTGAAGGATGGTTTCTGTCTGGAAACAGCAACACTTTATAAACTGTTCGATTTGTCACTTCCTTTTGTTCGCCCTTCATTCCTTTCTTTCTTTTTCTTTCTTTCTTTCTTTCTTTCCTTTTTTCCCTCCCTCCTACCTTCCTTCCCTCCTTCCTTTCTTTCTTTCCTTCCTTCCTTCCTTCCCTCCTTCCTTCCTTCCTTCCTTCCTTCCTTCCTTCCTTCCTTCCTTCCTTCCTTCCCTCCTTCCCTCCTTCCCTCCTCTCTCAGGTTGCAGCAGAAACAGTGAAGCTGTTTTCAGTTTTCTCTCACATCGAACCTAGAAAAGTAGAAAATCCTCTGTGTGTTTATTGATCTGAGAAAGACAAAAGTCCTTTAAAGGTTTAAAATAGAAAAAGATTCTAATTTTCACTCAGCTCATTGTTAGTTTGGGAAACAGAGTCTTCCTCTACAGCAACTATTAACTATTAAAAACAGAAATATAAAAATTCAATACAAATTAGGAAATGGACAAGTACTAAAATTTAAGCCCGTTAACTAGCTCCCTCGTTAACACAGGCGCTGCCATGGCAACCAGTACTGTACAGCCAACTGCACTGCATCATGGGAGTTATCAGCACGGTGGGAATGAGGCTGTGACCAATCAGACTGCAGGGATGAAACGACCTGCTGTGTAATCGTCATTAAATCTTTCTTTCCAAACCTCCTGGAGCTGAATCAGGAAACACACAAACGTTTCAAAAATTGAAGAACATTTTTTGTGTGATCAGAAAATGAATTTCCAGCAGTCAGGCATGAGACTCTTCCTCTTCCTCTTCATCCACTCTGTCCAAACCGCCGCTGGCTTCGGATAAAACTCATTGAACTGATCTTTTCATGTGAAGCCGCCACATTTCTGTCCGAAACTCTCTGACTCTCACCCAGGAAAACGTCCTCACTTCCTCACTTCTAACCTTCAACGGTTTGTAGTTTAAATCCCAGACTGGAGGTTTGTCTGTTCTGTGAGGAAGACTTAAAGACACCTGGGCCAGTGGCAAGGACATTGAGCAAGGCACCGACACTGCAGGGTGGAGGGTTCAATTCCCATCTCTGTAGAGTAGACACACTGATGCTTTATACCTGTGTGTGTGTGTGTGTGTGTGTGTGTGTGTGTGTGTGTGTGTGTGTGTGTGTGTGTAATTGCAGCTAAAACACTCTCTCTCTTCTGTATCTCCCTTTTCTCTTTTTTGTCTCTCCTGTCCTCTCTCTCTCTCTCTCTCTCTCTCTCTCTGTCTCCCTCTCTCTCTCTCTCTCACACACACACACACACACACACACACACCTCTCTCTCCGGGTCTCTTCAAGGTAAATCAGGATAAATGAGCGTCAGCCTGAATACCATTAATTCACCGGTCCTTCCCAGGTGATAAATTAAGCGCACCTCTCTCTCTCTCTCTCTCACGGTGCACTCTCTCTTTGAATTCTAATCAGAAGTGTTGGGGAGAGAGAGAGAGAGAGAGAGAGAGAGAGAGAGAGAGAGAGAGAGAGGGGGGGAGAAAGAGGTGGAATACATAATTAGGTTTTTCATTTTAGAGAAAGGTGAGAAAATGAGAGAGGTAGAGACAGAGAGACAGAGAATTAAGTCTCATTTTAGGGGGGGATGAGAGCGAGAGAGATAATGAGAGAGTGAGAGAGAGAGAGAGGGAGGGGGAGAGAGAGAGGGAGAGGGAGAGGGGGAGAGGGAGAGAGAGAGGTTAAATGAAGTCTGTACATGGTTGGATGTGATAATATTCTGAATATTTCGACTCTAAGTGAGTTGCATGTAAAGTAGCTGAATGACATGAAGGATAAAAACCTGCACTGGAAATAAAAATTGACTTTAAATTACTTCTTTCAGAAAGAATAGTGAAGTTCATCAGTTACTACAAAGTATGTTGAGTAATGTGCACAAACTGTTCAGGACAGAAATGTGCACAGAATGCTCAGCCAACAGAGCAAAACCACCACACACACTAAACACAGTGTGTGTGTGTGTGTGTGTGTGTGTGTGTGTGTGTGTGTGTGTGTGTGTATGTGCCCTGTGGTTCCTGCCTTGCCCACTGGTTTTCCTCCTCCTGCACTTGCACACCTGTCTGCCATCAGCCAATTAGTCCTGTGACTTTGTCCGCCTTCACCTGCCTGCTGTCAGCCAATCAGCTGCTAGACTTCCTTCCCGCCCAGCCAGCTGTTCTTCCCCATTCTCTCATTAGTCTCAGTATATATATATATATATATATATAAAGTCTGTGTTTCTCTGTAGTATTTGTCAGATCATCTGAGTTGTCTTAAGCTGGAGACACATTAAAATATTTTTCCAATCATAAATGACAATAAAACGATTGAGCAATGTCCGGTCTCTTGTGCTTCACACACAAACCAAAAGACCACAGACCGTAAACAGAAGACGTGAGAATGGAGCTGGAGTTGACTTTCTGTAGGTGTTTCAGGTCCGGACGACATCTGGGCTAATCTCTATAAACAGATATCTGCATATGAGACTCGTCTCTCGTCTCTCGACTCCGTTCTCTCGTGTCTCAAGTCTCTAATCGGACTGTAAACGATGACCGGCTCAGGAAGAGGAAGTCTCGGCTGCACCGGAAACCCCCGAATACCGGCCGACGCCCCCCCCGGAGTCTGATCGATCAGACCGATAGACGACGGGTTCCCCGGATTGATTTCTAACACATGGTGGGTTTCTCTGTCAGCGGGACAGGAGGCTCAAGGCTTTTAAACAGTGAAGAAAACATGAAGATCAGCAGCTGCAGCTTCGCATGGTGGAAACACAAAGCTGAGACTCTGAAACAAACTGAGGAGGAGCTGGGACAAACACAACAGAACAGTAGAATAAAAACTGAAAAAACATTTTCTATATACAGTATATTCACTTTAGGAGAATCCATGAGGTTTATTTTCTAGCAGGTAAAGCATGTTTTTAATATATTTGACTTGACGTTTCCATCATCTTTATCACAGTTAAAGAGAAAAGCCTAAGAACTGCCAGTTAAAGTAAAAAAATCCATTACAATGTCAGTTTCTATTACAGTTTTGACTCATTTTGAGTCTATGCACACACACACACACACACACACACACACACACACACACACACACACACACACACACACACACACACATACAATAACTGGTAAAAAAAGCCTTGTGCTGAAAGTGCATTGCTATTATAAGATCTTCTCTCTCTCTCTCTCACTCTCTCTGTATCTCTCTCTCTCTCTTTATCACACACACACACACACACACACACACACACACACACACACACATTGTAGTAGGGATTTCTCTAAGCGGTCAGAAGAGTCGCGGCTCTGATGTAAAACCTACAGATGAAAAGAAGCTAAAATCCTTCAGAGAGGCTGAGAGCAATCTGAGTGTGTGTGTGTGTGTGTGTGTGTGTGTGTGTGTGTGTGTGTGTGTGTGTGTGAGAGAGAGAGAGAGAGAGAGAGAGAGAGAGTAAAGCCAGGCTTACATTCAGACCCCAGTTCATTAAAAACCTTTGTTGAGGTTAGGGGAGAGAGAGAGAGAGAGAGAGAGAGAGAGAGAGAGAGAGAGAGAGAGACAGAGAGAGAGAGAGGAAGTGAGTGGCTGAAAAGGGTCAAGTGGACAAAGGAGAGATCCCACACACACACACACATCACCATTACCCCCTATGGATGTGGCACTGATTGAACATTCAGTGAGTGTGTGTGTG
>NW_027284257.1:0-33678 GCF_046629955.1 Centroberyx affinis | reverse complement strand
TAACAGAGTATTTTTATACTGTGGTATTTCTACTTTTACTTAAGTAAAAGATCTGAGTACTTCTTCCACCACTGCTTGATGCTCAATTCTGCTTTTTTGCTGAGATCCTATTCTCCTACCTATTCTCATTCATATTTGAAAAGTGACTCATATCCAACATCAGAATGAACGGACCTGTCCCGTGAAACGACACGCTGTGCGCAAATGAACAACAACAAATGACGTCATATTGCGAGACAGTAGCCTACATCATGGAAGCAATGGAACAAGTGATTTTTTCCCATCGGACTTTCACTCCTTCCACCGTCTGCTGCCAGAAACTCTGGCATTTTACCTCCAGATCCACCAGGTGGAGAAACAATGGAGGATGCAGAGTAGAGGCTGATAGAGGCTGACAGTCTAATCAGCGATAGTGTTGTTTGTTTACAGTAATTAGCTATACTAACTAGAGCTGCAATGATTAATCGATTAGTTGTCAACTAGTAAATTAATTGCCAACTATTTTGATAATCGATTAATTGGTCTGAGTAATTTTTTAAGAAAAATAAGTCAAAATTCTCTGATTCCAGCTTCTTAAATGTGAATATTTTCTGGTTTCTTTACTCCTCTATGACAGTAAACTGAATATCTTTGGGTTGTGGACAAAACAAGACATTTGAGGACGTCATCTTGGGCTTTGGGAAACACTGATCCACATTTTTCACCATTTTCTGACATTTTATAGACCAAACAACTAATCGAATAATCGAGAAAATAATCAACAGATTAATCGACAATGAAAATAATTGTTAGTTGCAGCCCTAATACTAACGTCTCTAAATGAACATGATTTATTGATGTTAAAATGCTACATGTAGCACCTTTAACAGCACTGCAGAGTAGCCTCAAAACCTGTCTGTCTGTCTTTCTCTCTTCCTGCCTCTATGCCTTCAGTCTGTTTGCTTCTCTATCAGACAGCTGCAATATCTGCCATGGTTTAACTCTGAGTGGAACACATTGATTAGAGGGAGAGGGAGAGGGAGAGAGAGAGAGAGATGTTATCGGTGAATCAGGCAGGGGTTATGTTTAGATAATCTTGTGTACCTAGATTAAACGCAGTGTGAAATAACTTTCTGATACACACACACACACACACACACACACACACACACACACACACACCAAGACACGCTCCGCCACATGATGTTTGGTGATGAGCGAATTGCCTCCTCTCATTCTCACCACCTTGAATGAATGAATGAATGAATGAATGAATGAAACCTTTATTGCCCCTCGGGGAATTTGCTTTGCACAAAGAGCATAGAAGAATATCAAAAACATACGTTTACGCATATACGCAATACGCATATATGATTATTTGTAACATTATGGGTTCGACTTCAGCTTGTGGCATTTGTGTCAACCCCCCCACTCTCACACACACACACACACACACACACACACACACACACACCTTGCCTTTCTCTCTCCAATCCCCAGCTAATACAGTATAACAATTAAAAAGAAGTTTTAAAGAGATAAAAAGTTCTCTCTCTTTAATTGGATGGATAAAAAAAAGCGAGCGCATGATTACTTAAACAGATCGTGCTGAAAGTCTTAATTGGTGAGGCTGAATTTAGATGGTTGCCATGCTTTCAAAGGTTTAGCTGTAAATGTGAAACATCTTGTACTGTAAATCCAGGCAGGGACTGAGCTTCATTGGTGCCTGAATTAATATACTCAGCCACACAAGACAAACTTAAAGTAATAATCCGTGACATTTTCATATATAAATACATTTCCAATAGTGCCAATAGTGAGTCAACCTATACCTAGTTCATTAAAGACTTTATGTTTACTGTTCTATATGAGGAAATAAAAAAAAAGTAATAATAAGAATAGATTTGATGAAAATGCATGCAAATTGAAAACGGAGTGATAGATTATGAAGTGATTTATAAAAATAGATGTGATTTGATAAAAACAGAGCAATTTCATTATTCATCACCACTTTCTATCATTCATTATCTTGTATAAACAACTAAATGATCATTTAATGTTGAAGGTGAGCAACCAGGTTGCCGCACTTTTCACTTTTGTGTTTTAGAGGAAAATTTGGTTTAATGATATTGTTTTACTGAGGACAGGCTGGTTCCAGTTACTGTGTACTCACAGCTACGCAATCACATCACCTTACTGACTGGCCATTGGTGTAAGAACAAATCGCTGCTCTCAGGTGAAAAACGTATCTCCAAAATGTCAACTTTTCAAGACATATTTTTTAGCTTGACCACCATGCTTTTTGAGTTGATCCAGTAGGTTTGGAAGTGTTTCATCAGCCAAAGGGTTGTAGAAATGTATCATCGTATAGAGCAGTGGTTCTCAAACTGGAGGTTGGGAGATGATTTGTGGGAGAAGAAAAAAAAACATATTTCTACTATACAAATTTATTATCGTGTAATTTTTCAGATTTTCCTAAATTTTTTCTTTTTTCTTGTGAAATACTGAATAGTTTTCAGCCTCTCTGCTCCTCTGATAATCAAATTAAACAGCCTAAAAAGGGAGGCGAGGAGGGATTGCTTCCTTTTAAGGGGTCACAAGGCAAAAAGTTTGAGAACCGCTGCTATAGAGGACCATGACTCTTCAATTTATGTTAAGAGTTTTTCACCTGACAGCAACAAAATATCTGTTGATTGGCAAAGGGGTTGCAGGACATTTAGCAACAGGAGAGGATGATTTGCTGCTGCTGATGTCCAGAAGTTTGATTTGGGTCAACTATTGATATTGAAGATAGAAAATAGATGGAAAATGGAAGATGGAAAATATTCTCATGGAGTGTTTAGGAAAGAAATGTGCAAATAGATCCCAAATCAGGTACCTAGACTTTGTATCACACAAATACACACACACACACACACACACACACACACACACACACCCTCCAAACTCTAAAAGCTTTGGCCCAGTGTTTCTGCCCACCTCTGAGCTTCTAGACCTCGGCCATAGAGGGCTTAACCAATCACAATCCAAGCAGCTCTCTGTCTGTCTGTCTGTCTGTCTGTCTGTGTCTGAACCTTCAGCCCTTCTGTCCAATGGGAGCCTCTTGTTCAGCGTGACACAGCGTGACTCGTCGGAGGCGTCGGTCATGGCTTCTTTTGCTGCCGTCTGACTGATTGAAATCCCATTTGATTTTCTCTGTGCTCTTTCTTGCTAAAATTGAAATATTTCCACCTTGACGCTCTGAGCGCTAACTTGCCAATGTCAAGATGGTGAGAAAAAACGTGAGGTTCCTGTTGGACTGGAGGCTCTGTAGACGTGAACCGTTTCAGAAAACGTTGAATGATTGTAATATAGAGTCAGTTTTGTACCGTTGTTTTAGCTGTTCTGATGTTCCAGGCTCTCGTTGGTCTGAGTCTGTTTTTATAGACACACAAGCAGGTGAATTATATCTGAAGAGCTTCATTCCTAAATGAGATACACTCCACTTCAAAAAATATTTTATTTATGAAATATTGGATATCGCTTTCGTATAGCAATTATATTTCTGAGTGGATATATATAGCGTTTTGGAATCAAAGCCGACATTTAGCGCTGTATTGTCATTTTGTTTACTGTGACTGTCAATTCATAAAAATGTCTTTTCTTGTCTGTCTGTCTTTGTTTTACACTCTGTCTGGAAGGGAGGGATGTTGCCAGAGGAGCTCACACAGTGTCATCTTCACCACACAAGTCGTCTGGTTTGGTTTTTACAAAGAACCTCCCGATCTGTCAGTTATAGCACCTTCCAGATTGAAAGTCGTTTCATGTGAATTACCAGCACTTGCAATGGTAAATCTCACCTCCCATTTCACCAGCAAGGCAACCTGAGCAGTGGCACCTGGTAGTGATAAATTCCAGGTTAATTTAGCCGCAACGACAGTAAATTCGCGTTCTGTAAATTGATTTGTTACAGTTGATTGAAATTATTGATGTGCAACGTAAAGAACTACATTACCCATGTTGCCCTGTAACACCAATCCCATCCAGACAGGGTGTCACTCTGCGTTCCCGTCAGTCGGAAGTCGGAAATTCCCAGCTGGCAGGTCGGAATTACGTTCCAGTGATCCAGCTCGAAAAAAACATGGACGACTGTGAGAGCTTATTGGTAACACTTTACAATAAGGGTCACTAAGTTAAGGGTTAGTTAATGCTTAATAAGCATTAACTAATCCTTAATTAACAGTTAACTAATGTGTCTGGTAATCATTTACTAATGGTCTTCATGTTAAATAAGGTATTAATTTATACATTATTTAATAGTCATCTTTATAAACTATTAAATAATGTATAAATGAATACCTTAGTTAACATGAACACCATTAGTAAATGATTACCAGACACATTAGTTAACTGTTAATTAAGGATTAGTTAATGCTTATTAAGCATTAACTAACCCTTAACTTAGTAACCCTTATTGTAAAGTGTTACCATCTTATTTTCCCCATGAAACAGCTAATGTTACATTAATGATATTAGACAATGTTAGCTAGCTAGAGTATCAAGTGCAAATGTACATTTCAAATTGATATGTTAAACCATTTACCACACAGGTGTTTTGATACATTTGAAGTCATGTGACTCTGAAAATCAAACCTAAGTGCATATCAAGGATTGTAAACACATAACTACAGTTTCTGGCTCATACCACAGTAAATGAGCCAGTTGGCACATTTACCTCCGGGTCGATTAATCTGCACTGTCCCTGTTTACAAATAAATAAATAAATGAAATGTAAAAAAATAAATAAAAGGTAATACTCTGTATTGTTGACAGCGTGTGCCCAGATCCCAGAAACCTCAGAGTTGAGAAATCTTCCCCCGAGTTTCTTCTTCTACTTGGATTTCCGACTCGACCGTCCGTTCCGCCTCATCCTCCCCAGTAGGAAGCGGGAATTTCCGACTTTCCGACATTTCTGGAACGCAGCGGGAGTCTCGCGTTTTGGGTTTTTTTTTCTCCCTTTTCTCCCCTGAGAGTTGTGGACAAAGTCTGGAAACCGACGTGGGACTCTGCGGTTTCTGTAGTGATTGTTTGAGTGATTTTTTTTTTTTTTTTGTTGTTTTTTTTTCGGTCTTGTTTTGGGCTTTGTGTAAACGTCCTGCGCTGGAGGCGAGGTCAGCCGGAGATTGGGTAACTGTGCTGAAGCGGAGACGCCGCTGTTTAATTTGGCAGCAGAGCTCTGTGTGAACATGGAGGAGCTCGAAGCCACTGGAGGAAGACCGGAGATAGAGTTACACTCCCGCCAAACTCTCTCTCTCTCTCTCCCCCTCTCTCCCTCTCTCTCTCTCAGCTCATGTCTGTTTTTGTCTCTCAGTCTCTCTCTCTGTCTGAAACGTTCTGTTTTCGTCTCTTCTCTCAGTTCTTTCTCTCATTTTTGTCTCTCTCCTTCCTCTCTCTCTACACTCTTTCCCTCCATCTCTCTTCAAATCTATCACTTTGTCTCTCTCTCCATCTCTTTGTAGTCTGTTCCCTCTCTATACACTCCCTCCTCCATCTCTCTTTCTTCAAATCTTTCCTCCCTTTATTTTATCTCTTTCATCTTCCTCATTGTTCTCTCTCTCTCTGTCTCTTATTTTCTCTCCCTTTTTAATTTTTGTTTCTTTTCTATACTTTCCCTCCGTCTCTTTTTCTTCAAATCTCACACAACTCTTACTTTTTCTGTTTTTGTCTTTCCTCTGTCTCTACTCTTTCCCTCCATCTCTCTCTTCAAATCTATCACTTTGTCTCTCTCTCCATTTCTTTGTATTCTCTTCCCTCTCCATACACTCCCTCCTCCATCTCTCTTTCTTCAAATCTTTGCTCCCTTTATTTTATCTCTTTCATCTTCCTCATTGTTCTCTCTCTCTCTGTCTCTTATTTTCTCTCCCTTTTTAATTTTTGTTTCCTTTCTATACTTTCCCTCCGTCTCTTTTTCTTCAAATCTCACACAACTCTTACTTTTTCTGTTTTTGTCTCTTTCCTCTGTCTCTACACTCTTTCCCTCCATCTCTCTCTTCAAATCTATCACTTTGTCTCTCTCTCCATCTCTTTGTAGTCTCTTCCCTCTCTATACACTCCCTCCTCCATCTCTCTTTCTTCAAATCTTTCCTCCCTTTATTTTATCTCTTTCATCTTCCTCAATGTTCTCTCTCTCTGTCTCTTATTTTCTCTCTCTCCCTTTTTGTTTTTGTTTCCTTTCTATACTTTCCCTCCGTCTCTTTTTCTTCAAATCTCACACAACTCTTACTTTTTCTGTTTTTTCTTTCCCTTGTCTCAATACTCTTTCTCTCCATCTCGCTCCTCCATTCTCTCTCCATGCTATCTACTATCACTTTGTCTTTCACTTTTTGCTTTTATCTGTTTTTTTCTTTCTTCTCCCTCTATCCTCCGTCTCTCCATCCCTCTCTCCTAATCTGTTTATTTCTGTTTTCATCTTTCCCCTTTCTTCCATCTCTCATACAACTATCACTCTTTCTTTTTCTCTTTCCCTTTCTGTTTTTACCTCTTTCCTCTGTACTCTTTTCCTCCATCCCTTCCTTCAAATCTCTCAGAACTACAGTATCTCTCTCTCTCTCTCTCTCTCTCTCTCTCTCTCTCTCTGCATGTCTCTTTCTTTTTCCATTCTCTCAATACTGTCTCTCCATCTTTTTCTCTCTTCAAATCTCTCACAAACTTATTTTCAAACTGTTTCTTTCTGTGTTTTTGTCTCTTTCTCTTTCTTTTAATTTCTCTCTGTTTCTTCCTTCCAGTTCCTCTCCCAAATCTTTGTCTCTCTTTCTTTTCCCATCTGTTTTCTCTCTCTCTCAGGTTTGCGTTGTGTCTATTCTGTGACTTCAAACTTTATTTTCCTCTTCAGTCACTTGTGTGTCCTCTTCACGCCTCTGTGCAGTAAACCAGCTCTGATGTCAGGATCATTTCTCCACACACCCTTCTGTAAAACACATCAAACAACACGACTTCTGAAAGTGTGACTGTGCCACAGCAGTTTCTTTTTCGAGAGAATGTAATAAAGCCGTTGTTTGGATTGGATTTAGACTTTTAGAAAGAGCCGTCTCAGTGTGGGTTTTATTCACGGCGCTCTGTCTCCGGGTTTTAAGGCGTAAACGCAGCAGATTAGATAATTGCCGCATCACTTTACACTCCTGATCTGACGTTTCAATGGCTGCTGTGCAGATTTGAAGCGTCAGCGGCGTCTCACACCGCCGAGGGGAACGTGACCCGAGCACATCCTCTGTCCCGTGGGTAATAATCCCGGATTGTGTTTCTTTTCTGTGTTAACAGTACAGATAATGTGTTTTGTTCCCTGGGGAATGTTACCAGAAAATATATTTTGTTCCCATGGTAACGCTACTACATCGTATTTTCACCTCCCTGAGTAATGTTACCAGATCATAATTTGTTTTCCATGTGGAAATTTACTAGAAAATATATTTGGTTCCCTGGGTAAGGCGACTAGATCACATTTTCTGTGCTATAGGAAATGTTACTCAATCATATTTTCTGACCAACCGGGAACATTACTAGAAAATATATTTGGTTCCCTGCATAAGACGACTAGATCATATTTTCTGTTCCGTGGCCTACATGGTTCTACAGTTTTGTATATTTTTGTAGATCAGCTAGACCAGTGATTCTCAACCTTTTTCATATCAAGGACCCTTATTTAGTCCACATTAGGGCCATGGACCCCCATTTGATGAGATTTTGTCTTTTGGACCCAAAGCTGAGAATTTTTTTTTTTTTAGATATGATTTTGTCCAGAATTCCATGACTATCTGTATTGTAGGTAGAGAGATAACGGTGAAACTCTGACCAAAATAATTGTGTTAAATAATGGTGAAGTTTAACACTTCATCAATTTGCTGGGGACCCCCTGGAACCCCCTCAAAGACCCCTGGTAGTCCTTGAGGGGGTTCAACCCCACGTTGAGAACCCCACGTTGAGAACCACTGAGTTAGACTACAGTGTTTATACTTCATACTTCATGTATGCTACTAGTTAAATTATCTTATTTTGCCTTGAAATAAGTCGAGCTCAGAGCGGTTCCAGACAGCTCTGGATACACAGCTGCTGACGCTGCAAAGTCAAATCCAGTGCGAAGCCACCTGATGCTTCTGGTGAGTTTGACCGTCAAAAAAAAAAAAAAAGCTGCCAGATTTGAACTTTCCAGGTCATGTCTGGCTGTAGCAGGAGCAATGTGTGCGATGTGTAAATCTGCTCATGTTCCTGTCAAAGCAGCAGGTAAGCAGCTGAAATGTGTGTATTGCTGCATTTGCGGAAAAACCCACAGAACTGCAATTTCACTGTTTTTCTTTTTCGTACTCGAGCTGAAGTTTTACAAAGTCAATTACGTGTCGAGTGACTTTCATGACCTTTGGGCCCTTGGAACCTCTAAAAAAAAAAAAAAGAAAAGCATTCCTTTCTTCCTTCCTGAAGAGCGGACCTTTCGCAGATATGTGGCTCCTGTCCGACAACAGAGATATATGCCAAGAGATTAAGTTGTAGCCCAACTTCCCTGTGAAAAGCTTGTAAAACCAGGGAGAGTACGGAGAGTGATAGTTCCCAGACCTCCCAGACCAACTGCAGCTCTCCCACAAATACCTCTCCACCCTTAAAGAGACATGAGGAACACTTCACTTCACATCCTCTACCTGCTGAAACACACAGGGAGTCGAACCTGTCACCCTGAGGTGTTGGTGCCTTGCTCGGTTCCACTTTACATCGGTCCTATTCCAGTGTTTGAACCTGTGGAGAGGAATGTGAGTACCAGAGGTGTGACCAAGTCAGCTTCGCTCGAGTCCCAAGTCAGTCTCAGGTCTTGTCAAGTCAAGTCCTAAGTCTAAATGTAGATTATTTAGTCAAGTCTCAAGTCTAAATGTAGAACACCAAGTCAAGTCAAAACAAATCAAGAGTCTAGTATCCATTTAATATCTTAAAGGTCCCATATTCTACACTTTCCAAAGTTTTATTTTATGTCTTGAGGTCCATTCAAAGCTGTGTGTGTGGTGTCATGTGCCAAAAACACTCTCCAGCATCTCTCTGAGCCTTACCAAGAACAGGCTGTTTCTGTCGCTGTGTCGTTAAGGCTCATTAATATTAACGACGCCTCTATTCTGATTGGCTAACCGTTCCAAGAGTGAAACGTGAGACGCCGCGGCCCGGCAGCTACAGGTAGGGAAAACTCTCCGGTTAATAAACAATGACAACCGCTCAACCGCTTTGAAAAAAACACTTTGTTAGTCTATTATTTCTTACAAAAATGATAATGAGCGAACCTTTGTGACGCCACAAAGTTACAGAAGTCCAAACGGCTCGTTCAGAGGCTCGCTGCACTAATATGGATTGTGTGGATTTAGTTGGCGACCGTGCGTTTTGATACTTTCACCATGTTTAGATAGACCATCCAACTCCTTTATCATCACAGAGGCAAGGGGAGTCCTGCTTTACACCATATGAGACCTTTAAAGAAAACTAAATCTCTAGGACTTTTCAAAGCAATATGGTTTTAATAGGATAAAAACTTGGTAAGAGCGTCATGAGTTTGATTTCTATAATCAGTTTCAACTTCAATAAATTCAATCATTCCATACAAATTCAGAAAACAGAATTTAAATTCAGTCGTCTGCTGGAACAAATCTCATCTCTTTCAATCAAAGTCATTTACACAAACACAAGATCTCAAGTCAAGACTTTAGAAACCTTTTCAAGTCATCAGAGTACAAGTCAGAGTCAAGTCCCAAGTCACCAGAACCCAAGTCAAGTCAAGTCAAGTCTCACGTCTTCTCTTCATCTATCAAGTCGAGTCTCAAGCAATGAAAACTGTGACTCGAGTCCCCACCTCTGGTAATTACACATGAATACTGTGCAAGTACTTCATCAAAATCTCTCTATAAACCTCTAAAACATGCACTTACAAGGGCGCAAACATGCAATATAAGTACAAACAATTACATGGTACAATTTGTCCTTTTATTGTCTTGTTACGCCCATGTAAGTATTTTATACATTGAGGAGATTTTCATGAAAGGAAAACTCCACCCTGAAACACTTTCATGGTGTTTATGTGCTTTTCATTTCTGACTCCATTCAGTAGTTTGTTGTATTTTTCTTCTTGGTGGATAACTGGCCAATCGTAGACGAGGTGACGTCACCTCCAGATATTTCCAGCAGCTCCAGTGGAGTTTGATATGAGAAAATGTTTCAGGATGTAAAACATCAGCAGTAAACGTCAGGTTTTGGTGTCAGTCCCTCAGAATCAAAGAGCGAGGGCTTCTTTCTAGAGCCGCCATTTTGCACCGAGAGACGCTCAACAATCATACAGGGAGAAATCCATCGTAGAAGAGGAGAGAATGCAATGCAGCCCAGAATGCAATGCAGCCACACGACAGGCTGGGGGTTTGAGGAGGGAGCGACTCACTTTTTCACGCCTGGGAAAAATCTCTGTTGCTCTTACTATCACTGTAACTATCACTCTCTCCACCTTAACATGTAACCCACAGCTGAATGCAACAAGTTCATGCCCCTCTTCTCTGAGAGTTTCTCGAAAGGCATTCTGGGAAATGTAGGAAATCACGTGCACTGTGAGGTAAAGTGTAACTGTAACATGCCCTCCCTAAGTGTAGTTTATTTTAACAAAAGTAAAAGCACATTGTATAGAAAGACAAGGCATCTAAAACACATTGAAGTCTCAGTATAATTTCCAACCTTGTCCTTGAATGTAAAAAACACACGGTGGTTAGAAGGCGGCATTAAAACGCCTCACTATTCTGCACATGAGCCCATCCCATATGTGACTGAGTCAGCATAATGTGAAGTGAGCACAATGCCTATAGAGAGTCACAGTATCAATTAATGCGTCCATGTCTCCTCCAGTCGTCTCCAACATCCACTGACTGTCAGTGCCTTTATAACTGACAGTCAACACTTCACCACTTCAGATTAACCTACTGTCAGACTGAGCCAGCGGGTCGCCGTGGAAACAATAACCTTACAATTACCCCACTTTTATGTACGTATATATCCAGTATGTTGCTGAGAGCAGTCATACGGTGTAGCTCTAGGCGAGCAGAGGAACAATACTGTGAGGTTGGTGTAAGGAGTGGAATGGAAATGCATGGAATAAGCTTAGAGCCTTATGAAACAAATTACAACAGGTTCTTATGGTCAAAATGACACATTTGCCCCAAAAAACGAAGCCCGCATTAGCTTCGGGCTCAGCAGTGTGAACAGGCTTTGCTGGACGAGCCAGTCACTTTCTTCCACACCAGACTCCACTGCACAACTGTATCACATGTTTGCTTGTCTTGCCTTGTGGAAAACCTTCTTATTTCCTCTTCCAGTTCATTGCCTTTGTTTCCATCCGAGAGCTCACATCTCCTGCTAAACTCTCCGCCTTGTCTCCTGGTTTGGTTTAGCAGGTGAAAATGCCACCTTCTTTTCCTTCTTTGTTCTTTTTTCAGTGCAGGATATAGTGAAACAGCTTCTAAATCCTCATATTCCCTCAGCTACCTTTGCTGCTCTGTCACCGCAGGCATTGCTGTCGTTTTCTGACTTTTGGTCACCGCAATTTCCAGTTTCCATAGGTTACAGTTAGCGCTTTCATCGTCCTGCGCTCCGCACTGGTGTGGAGTGTAAAAAAACAAACAAGCTGCAGTGAGTAAACACAAATTTGTATGTAATGTAATGTATATAATCCACTGATCCCTGGAGGGGAAATGTGTCTTTTCTTTTCCCATGGAAACGGCTCTTCCAGTTTGTTTTTCTGCCCAGGTAGACCAGGATTCCTTTGTTAGCTTAGCTACAACTCTAGCTATTTAGCCAAGTAAATTATTGTAATATGAATATGTATTATTATTGAATATGTATTGTTATTGTAATTAGGAAAATAACTTTTCACACCAGGGATTAATCAAGGCAGTAGTTTTCATTTAAAGCCATAACAGCCTGTTGCACAATTAAGCTAATAGCCTACGTCTGTATCACAGCAGTGTTGTTTCGTTTGCTAGCTAACTGCAACAGCTTCCTCATTCCTAACAGTAACAAACTGAGCATCAGCACCAGGCTCTGCCCAGGAGAAATTTGACTGGTGTGAATTGTGATGACAGCCCACAGCATCGCCGGCCCTTAACCAACCATTGTGTTTAAATTGCCCCAAAGCTGCTTAGGAGCTATCAAGTGTGGTACCATTGTGTTACGGGACGGTGTCTCTAACCACTGGTCCACTGTGCCTCCAACAGACAGCTGAGTTAGACAGCTGGGTCTCCCCCCCCTCCCCCGGCCCCCGGCCCCCAGGGCCAGACCTGCCGGCTACAGGGGGCTTTAACCCCGGGGCCGCCGGGCTCCGCCTCACGTCTACAGCCAGTCTGAGGCAGGAGGAGCCACAGACTGCCTGTAAACCTCTGGAGCATAACTCACCCCAGATCACTCCGGTCACAGCAGCAGAGTCACTCCTCATCTTCCAGCGTAGGCTGAAAACTCATCTCTACAACAAGTGCATCACTTTACCTTCTCCCCCCTACTACTACTGACTATCCCATTTAGCTCTTACATGATCGTTTAAGGCCACAGGAATATTGTGAGCTGAACTTTGCATTCTTTATTTTTGCTACTTGTTGTGGAAAGAGTGGAACCTATGAGTCGAATATTCCTTATACATTATCTAATGGGATTATTTACCGCTGATTGAAATGATAGTGATATTAAACTGTTCCTCGTGCTGGAGTTCCTCTGGGACCATTTCAAGGACCCCACTTTGCTTTCTAAGAAACACTCCCTCTATCTCTCTCCTTCTCTGATATTCTATTTCACTTCATTTCATCATTCTGTGATCACAGGAATATTACAAGAGCGTTAAAGTCCTCGCCTTTGCATTCTTAAATTTGGTTGCTTGTCAGGTTGGTGATCTGGGAATTGAAGCTTATTCAACTGTTGCGCTCACTGGAAGCCTAAAGTGTAAAAATAATTCACCGGCCCCATTACACACTCTTTGTTTGAGAGGATGCCCTCCTCCTCCTCCTCCTCCTCCTCCTCTTCCTCACCCAGACGGTCTTGATGTATCTCTGTTTTAGCTTAGCACATTAAAAGCAGGGATTCCTTCCTGGGACGGCCCGTTCGGTTTGGTCCTGCGTCCTGAGCTGCTCTCCTCCCCGTTCCTCCAGGCTTTTAAACACTGCTGGAGTTCCTGAGGATACACACTCTTAAAAAAAGATGATCTACTTTCAACACAGTGGAACAACACATTCTTTTTTAACCCTCATTTATCCAGGAAAAGTTTGTCTCTTCTTCTGCAACAATATTATCTGTTATTTTGTAAAGCTTGAGCATTTCAGCTATATGACAAAGTTCCATCAATCTGGATTAAGTAATTGTATCTTAAATATTAGTAGTAATAGTATTAGGAGGATCAAAATTTAGGAAATGACCTTTTTGATGTTTATGAAACAGATTCAAATAAAGTGACTGAATAAAGTTAAATGTATGCAGTGTGTGCTCATGATACAACACATTTCAAATCTATTTTATTAACATCGACATGACAAATTTCCATCAAACTGAAATGATTAAACTCGACGTTATCTGCTCACATTGATCCAATAGCCAGTCAGACACTTAAAACAGTTTTAATTCATTTCACCACCATTCATTTCAGTCAAGCTGATATTAAACCAACACATTTTTCTTGAAACTGTTTATCTGGATAAAATCAAAGCTCAGATCTTTATCCTTAATACTTAAAAGGGGCGATGCTCATTTTTATGAGTGTAGAGAGAATATCCCGCAATCTAAATGTCACAGGTTTGATTCCCAAAACCAGGCAGTGCCTCGCACTGAAGTGTCCATGAGCAGGGAGCTGAATCCCCGCTCACCCACTGTAACTTCCCTCTGAATGAGAAATGCCTAAAAACGTAAATCCCTAAAATACCTCAAAACTAAAATAAATTAGAGTAAAGTAGTACTATATCCCAGTGTGTGTGTGTGTGTGTGTGTGTGTGTGTGTGTGTGTGTGTGTGTGTGTCGGGGTGTCTGTCCTGTACGGTGTGGGAGGAGGGTCAGTCAGGTGTTGGGACTGTGTGGTCGGCCTGCAGCAGGCGGGACGCCTCGCTCCTCTCTGCTGCCATCTAGTGGATAATAACACTGAAACTCAATCTGAGGCTACTGCTGAGGACAGGCAGCACACACACACACACACACGTACACACACACACACACTATCTCTATGACACACACACTCTCCCTGACACTCTTTAATGCTGTCTCTCTTTTTGGCACACACTATTTCTTTGAGACAAACTCTCCTTGTCACACTGTTTTGATTCTCTTTTTGACACTTTTTTTTACACTATTTCTTTGATACACACATTCTCTTTGACACACTCTTCTTTGACTCTGACACACACACACACACACATTCTCTTACTTTTTGACACACACACACTCTCTTTGACACACTATCTTTCTCTCTCTCTTTTTGACACTATCTCTTTGACACACACTCTCTCCCTCTCTCCCTAACACACACACCTGCTCTGTCCCTGGTGTGTGTGTGTGTGTGTGTGTGTGTACGTATGTGTGTGTGTGTGTGTGCAGCAGCAGAGATAGAGCGGTGCTGGCTGACAGTCAGAGCCAGTTAAAAGGGGCTGGGTCATAATTATTTCTTTGAAGACTCGCTTTTCCTTCCCGTCGGAGCTTCTGACGAGTTTCACTTTAAAGAGTCTGAGAGCAACAACAAGAACAGACTTTACTGTCGCCCACACACTTCACATTTATGAGAAAATAACGCTGAAATACATTGTTGTTGATTCTGCAGAGTGACACGCTGAATTTAAACGGGACAAGTTAAGTCAGCGAAGCCGTTTCATCAAATGTTTTCCTGTCACACAGAGCCACAGACAGACTCACATTAGAGCCACAAAGCCTGAATGAGAAGGTTTTGTCTGAAGAAACCCCAATATGGAAGATTTCTGGTCTCCATTGTGCATGAGGAGATAACAGAGGTGCAAGTGAAACCTTATACTTTCTCTAATGGGGATCATTTCTACAGAAAGAAATAACCTTCCTCATCCTGCTGGGGACCCTCTAGGATCTTGTCATGAACCCCTGCAGGTCCCCAGACCCCAATTTGGGAACCGCTGACCTCTGACCCTTTCAAGTATAGCCCTAATGTGTCCTGGACTCCGCTGTGACATAAACAAGGCTCGCTCATTTTCCACAGGAGCCAGGGAGCGAGTGACACAACCTGCACCTGACTTCAGCCCCCCCTCCTCTTCCTCCTCCTCTTCTTCCTCTTCTTCTTCTTGCTCTCCCTCTTCTTCCTCCTCTTCTTCTTCTCAAACATTTACATTTACAGCGTACAGACATGAAGCACATGGA
The DNA here is from genome assembly GCF_046629955.1 of Centroberyx affinis. NCBI lineage: Eukaryota > Metazoa > Chordata > Actinopteri > Beryciformes > Berycidae > Centroberyx > Centroberyx affinis. The sequence goes on along the minus strand of NW_027284257.1, from coordinate 18,315 downwards.
GCTCCCCCGGTTTGTTGGTAATGAAACTGGATCCGATAGCAGGAGGTGGGTCTCTCTCTCTCTCTCTCTCTCTCTCTCACACTCACACACACACACACACACACACACTCTCTCTCTCTCTCTCTCTCTCTCTCTCACACACACACACACACACACACACACACACACACACACACACACACACACAGCTTTATTGTGCAGAGAGGTTCAGTAGCAGGCAGACAGAGCAGAGCAGGGAGATTTGGACCCCAGATTGCTGGGATTATTAAAAACCCCTCCTGGAGACTTTTCAAATACCAAGGGACTAGAGGAGGTCTGGGGGGTTTTGGAGAGGGTCTGGAGGGTTTTGGAGAAGGTCTGGAGGAGGACTGGAAGAGGAGGAGGTCTGCAGGAGGTCTGGAGGAGGAGGAGGAGGTCCCCGGTTTAACTGAGGAGGCAGGGCTTTGGCTTTCTGGCTTTCTGGTGCGCTCCGACACCAGAGGTCCGCTTTAATACCGGAGGGGAGGAGAGGCAGAGAGAGAGAGAGAGAGAGAAAGAGAGAGAGAGAAAGAGAGAGAGAGAGAGAGACTCTGCAGTCCACTCCTCCGTCCGCGACAGTCGGCATCGAGCATCCATGTGCCAAACGGACCTCGGATCCGGTGCGCAGATTTACAGCAGGAGCAACTTTGTGTCCAAACTTCAGATTTGCAGGCAGCAGATCAGAGGATGAGCGGAGTCTGAACAGCTCACCGGCTCTTAGAAACCGGCTGTTTATCTTTTTTTAAAGCTCGGTATCACTCCGGTCTCCGGTTCGGACTCTTCTTGGATTGCCGCAGGAGAGCGAAAGTCTTTTTTTTTAATTCCCAAAATCAGCCGCGACTTCCCTCCGGATCTTCACACCCGGGACTTTTCACTGACTTTTTACTTTTATTTTTATTTTTGGATGTTTTTCACTCCCTTCAGACTCTTGCTCTGCGTGCCCGACATGCTCAACCCCGGTGTCTCCTGTCTGTCCGCGCGTCTTTGTCATTGTAATGTCGCTGTTATCTCCGCGCGTCGGGGTAATTGTCGTTTTGCATTTCAACGCAAAGTGACAAACTGAAGGGTTTCTTTCTATAGGCTGGAGTAAAGGACTGAGGACGGCAGGAGAAAAAAAAAAACCCGATCCTGGATCTGTTTCACTGGATTTCATCTGCGCTTCTCTCCCACACCGACCAGCTGGATTGCTTTGATTTATTCCCTTTTTTTTCACCAAACTCTTTTATTATTTTTTATTTTTTGCGCCTGGATCGAACCTGAGGATGTTGCTGCGTTGTTTAAACCCTTCCTCCTGGTCCACCTGTAGGTTTCTATTCTGGTTTTTGTTGCTCCAAACGCCCCGGTCCTCCTCTCCACTAATTACAGGTAAGATTAAAGGGATCGTATGGCTTGATAATAACACAACTAAACACCCACCGTGCGTAAAATCTACCCAAACCCCCCGGTTATTTAGTCTGCTGCCTCTCCGTCTCCGTGCTCTTTCAGTCTGCCGCGTCTCTGCGCGGGGGGTGCAGGGAATAAAAGTCACTTCAGCTTTAGTATTTCTGACCACCAGTGATGTAGCGGTAAATTACAAGGTGGGTAAACTAGGCTGACCTCCAGTCGGCGATCACCATGGGGTAAACAACCACCAATATGAAGGAAAATCACTTACATCTGCAGAGAAGTGCTCATTTATGCGTATTATTATTTCCAAAATACGCCCTCCTCCTAGATTTTACATCAGTTTGACAGCATTTACTATCATGCACACTCTGAATTTATGTTTTTGACAACTTGAAAAAGGTGGTTCAACTCTATTCTGCAAATAAAAACATGGGTAAATTGAGATTAGGCAGGTTTACCCTCCACTTCATCCCGCTGACAGCTTCACCAAACTTCAGCCAGGGAGTTGATAAGATATCACGGCTCTCTGGTGAGAATATCCCGCCTCAGTACCGTTTAACCCGGGCTATCCTCTCTGCACCGCGCGGGGAACCGGCCCGTTAAGAAGCAGTGGAGGATAAATCCACCTGAACCCAGTTTGCAAGCCTGTTTATTTGCAGAAATTGATTTTTTTTAAGCTGACATAAATCTTCATGACATAAATTCGTGGTATTCATCATAGTAAGTGATATCAAACTGATGTTAGTCCTATGAGGATATGGATTTTAAACAGGAGGAAAGCATGAATTAGTGATTTTCTGGAAATATAGATGATATTTCTTCATACTAGCGGTGATTTGCGTTACGGCGATCATCGCAGTTTATCCACCCTTTTATTTCCCACTGCATCACAGGTTGCAAAAGCAGCTTTTCTCCAGCCTGCTCTAATTGAACTGTATCTCGGCCTCTCCTCGCTCTCTCCCGGTTCTCTGGACTGTTTCCCTTTGAAAGCTCTTGACAGGCGCATTGCATCATAGGATATCGCTGTTTGCCCTGCAGCGCCGTTGAGAAATGAGAATAATAGCAATAGAGAATAAAAGGTGTATGTATCTCCTCCTGCAGCGGCTCGGCCTACATGCGTCTTATCGCTGAGTAAACAGCAGAAGGACTTTCCTGCTTTTGCTGATCTTTCTCCTCCGGCGCGTTGAGATCTGCTCATAGAGGGAAGTGCATTATGAATAAAAATGGCTTATTATTATTATTATGTGTTCGGGTTAGGGAGGGTCAAGCAGTGGCTGCCAAACCAGGGTCCTCAAACGGTCCTTTATTTAGAGGCTTTACAGGGTCCGCAGCAGGATTAGTTTGATTTCAGCATAATTTCATGAACTAGAAGTTAGAAAACAGAGAGAAAATATAATAATGACTATTCTGATTAGAGTGTTCTCTCTCTATTTGTCTCCCCTTCTCCAGTATCAACTAATTTACATAATGAAAAGTCAGAGAAAGCGTTTTTTTTTCCACCTCTAATTAAGTGATCAAACCTTTCACTGTTATCTCAGTAGAGACAGACAGAAAAACTCTACTCTGGTGTGAATCCCTCAGTCAAATCCTGTCTCAGATGTGTGTGTGTGTGTTTGGCATGAGACAGTGTGGGGAACGGCAGACTTGAGAGGGTGAGAACCAACAACCTGCTGTGTGGGTATCAGCTGAGGGGCAGCAGGCTGCAGCGTTATGGTCTAATCCCAGAGGATCAGATTCCTCCACCTGGTATTCCAAATATGCGCTATATCATCTGTCTATTGTCTCCTTTGGGGTTTTGGGGGGTTTGGGGGGGGCTTGGGGGGGGGGTCTGGGGGTCTTTCTGACGGAGCGGGTGAGTGTTTCACCGCAGCAGGGTGGCCTGCCGGTTACACAGACCGTCCCGGTGGCTCAGGTGGCAGGAGTGTGTACCGCGTGACCACCGGGACGTCCTGGGTCAGAATCCTCCCCAGGACCTTTTTCTCGCATGTCATCCCCTTTTCTCTCTTCCAATCTTTCTTGTCTCTCTCTTTTTCTGCTGTGAATGATCAATTAGAGGCTAAAATGCCCCCTCAAAAAAAAAAGTCTGTTGAATAGAGAGGTTGTCTCCCAGCTGAAAGGTCACAGGTTGGAGCCCCGGGGACGGTGCACAGGTCCTGCTGAAGTGTCTCTGAGCAGGACACTGAACCCCCTCTACCGGCTCGCTGTGGATAAGAAAGCCCAGATAGAAAGATAAGAGACAAACACACGGCAGTTGGTTGTTTAAAACACAAGAGAGAAAGATTTTTTAAGAAGGTGGTGTCTCTTCCCCCTCCTCCTCCTCCCCCCTATTGAAAGCTCTGCCGGTTTAATTAGACTTGAAGGTTGTAAATTTTACAGCGGCAGTGGAGTCGGCAGGCTTCGTCTGCTCTGCCCCAATCAACAGCCTGCTCTCTGCTGACAGTGTGAGGCTGCATGCTAATGTAGAGGCTGAGCTTAGGTGGGTTTACCCTCTTAAACAAAATCCTCGATGACACACCCCCCCCCCCCTTCATACCTTTTTTGAGGTGATGCCGTCGGGGTGAAGGTTCAGAGTCCCCTGTGCATGGAAGTGCTGTTTTAAAAAAAATCCTTTATCCCCACTGCATCTAAGAAGGAACCTACAGACTTACTGAGCTGAGCTAGCATACAGCACTTTATATCTTGCATACAGCACTTTATATTTAGTATTTAATTTTTAACTGCCACTGGTCAACTTTTTAACTACATGAGACTTTACTACATGTACTGTGTTGTCTTTTTATGTGCACTTATGTTCTTATATGTACTGTATTGTATCTCTAAGGGTTAGGGTTAGGGTTAGCTGAGCTATGCACCAGCGAAAGACAAATTTCCATTATTGCCTGCACTAATGGACAATAAAGGTTTTCTTGAATCTTGAAACATCAACAATACATCTTTCATATAGGCTATACCCTGACAAGACCTGATAGTTGCCCATTAACTAATAGCATCAACTTTCTAACTCACTTTCCAGGTGACAATATGGCTTTCACCTGTAAACAGTTATTTAGCTGCTGCTCATACCCAGAGAGATTTACAGTGAGTGTTACAGTAGAAAAAGCTTCAATTCCTAAATCACCAACATTACAAGCAACCGACAGTTAGAAGATCAAGGGTCAGAGGTCACAGCACGCTGATTATAGATGGAACAAATATTCCTCCAAACAGGTTGCTAGTCTTTATTTTTCGTGTAGACTATACAACTACTAATAAAAGAGTGTTGGTGCGTTTAATGTGCATTTTTATTGTCGAACACAGTGAGAAGTCACAATGCTTTTTGGTGACATTTGAGATGAAACATTAATGTTCCTGGAGGAGAAACTGCAGCAGCAAAGTTCCAGGTGAAAATGTAGACTGGGATATAGACAGAGGTGGGAAACAGCAGAAAGTCGGATCTGGATAGAAATACAATAAAGTCAGAGAGGATAAGCAGCATCCTGGGCTTTCTGATTCACACAGGTATACAGTCCAGTGCATGTATGTGCAGTTTATTCCAATGCTTTTCTATAGTTTCACACAGACTGGTCTAATGAAATGGGTGAATCCATTTACCTTCAACTCTGGGTTCAATTCCCAACTCAAGTTTTCTACTAGAAGCTCTCATTTTCAGCAAAAGTCAAACCAAATCAGATTCCAGCTCCTGTAACTTTATCTCAGCAGGATGGTCTTGTATGTCTCTTCTTCTGTGGTGTTCATACCAGATAAAGAACACATGAAGAAATAGCTGAATATGAGCATCAGTCCAGACTTCATTGTGTTCTGCTAGGCTTTCTGTCTCCTTCTACCCATAATCCCTTGTGTTTTGGGGTGGTTTCCTGAAGTTGGAGTTGCAGTTCTCTTGTTAGAGGACTGAGACTCTCGCTGCCGTTATTTGGTGCCACCAGAGTTCAAAGGTCAGGGACAAATCAACCGAACTGAAGGAGGAAACACTGCAGAGTTCAGAGAAACTGGAACATGAACTCGCTGGGTGTCACTCCGGGTGTCACTCCGGGTGTCACTCCGGGTGTCACTCCGGGTGTCACCCCTGTCTCCTCTCACCTGTCCTGCCGTCCCTCACAGGTACCGAGGCCAGCTGCGAGAACGAAGGCGAGGTCCTCCACATCCCCAACATCACCGACAACCCCTGCATCACCTGCGTCTGCCTGGTAAGAGACAAGAAAATATCACATTTCCCACTTCAACACATACAGTCAGACATGCTGTATTGCACAACCGGGTTTTTTTTGTTGTTGCGGTGACATTGAGTTATCGTCTGTTTGTCCTCGGCACCTCCGCTGCTGTAATTGCCACCTCAGCCTTTGCCAAATGTACCGACTGGATAAACTGACCTCTTTAGCTCTGATAGTGATATTTGTAAAGTGATTATCGTGCTTTATGTGGTGTGACTTATCAGCAGGTTGTGAAAGATTTTGTGAGACTGGGACAGGACTTTATAGTGGGTTTTTTTTTTGAGAAACAGAAGAATTTCTTTGTGAAACACGAAGCTGGGATTTGCATGCTGTAAATAGGAAATCTTGTCAGTTCAATGCAAATGATTTGTAAGGGTAAGAAAGGGCTTTATTGTTGAGTTTTAGGTTGTTTTTTTAAAGGATTGACAGATAAATTCTCAGTGAAATGTGAAGTTGGGATTGTACGCTTTAAAAGTCGGTTCTGACAGTTCATTGCAAATGGATTGTGAGAACAGGAAAGGACTTTATAATCAGGTTTTTTAGCTGTTTTTTTTTAGGATTTACTGAAAAATACTGAGTGAAATGTTAAGTTGGGATTGTTTGTTTTAAAAGGCAACGATTTGTGAGAGCAGAAAAAACAAGTAATGATGCAAGTTTTTACTTTACTTCGAGGACGTGCAGAAAAAGGCTCAGTGACACGTGAAGCTGGGATGGAGTGTTTCAGCGGTTTGCGAGAGCAGGAAAGCGCTTTATAATGTGACTCTTTACTGTTTTCTGGAGGATTTTTTACAGAAAACTTCCCAGTGAAACCTGAAGTGGGGATTGTTTGTTTTAAGAGTCGGGCCTGTCGTCACGCTGTCTTGGCTCGGCCCGGCTGTTAAAACCAGCCTACAAAACGTTAGGGGACGACTCTTTCCTGGAACATGTGCTCTTTGACCCCTGACCCCCCCCCCCCCCCACACACACACACACACACACACCCCTCCTCCCCCCCGCTGTAGAGGTCATTGTTTTAGGGGATGAGAATGGAAGCGAGAGGCTTTTCTGTGTCAGCGCCTTCCCACCGGCTGAGAGAGTTTTGTCTTTTCAAACACCGGACTTTGACTTTGACGAGCGTTCGCCCTCGTCCTGTGTGTGTGTGTGTGTGTGTGTGTGTGTGTGTGTGTGTGTGTGTGTGTGTGTGTGTTTGTGTGTGTGTGTGTGTGTGTGTGTGTTTCTGTGTATGCTGGCTTGTGTGTGCGAGCTACGTCTTGCACACATGAATAGTTGGCCCAAAGTCAACTGGACAACTGGACTGTGTGTGTGTGTGTGTGTGTGTGTGTTGCATGCTTATGTGTGCTTGTGTGTATGTCTGTGTGTGTGTGTGTGTGTGTGTGTCAACATCCTCTACACTCATATACAGCATATATGTACTATATATATATATTTGCATATATGAAATATATACATAAACATACATACATATTTACATACATGCTGGTCCTGTTAGTGTGTTGTGGCGTCTGTGGCGGGTCCAGCCGTCTGTAGCCGAGACCCAGCTTCTGATTGGCTGTTTGAAAGGTTCCGCTGGCTGCTGATTGGCTGTGTGGGAGGCTCCCCTCTGCCTGCAGCCTGACCGCTGTGTGTGTTATCAGGCAGACATCAGCCAGAGCTCTGCTGAATGCTATCAGTCATCAGCGGGCTGCAGCCAGCCTTTCATCTCTACTTTAACCCCCCCTCCACCCCACCCCACCCCACCCTGCACACACACACACACACACACACACACACACACACACACACACACACTCATAAACTCACTCATACATTCAAACGCAAACACACGCACGCTCAAATTTAGAAATACCTGCACCACACACATACACATGCCCACATACATGCTCATGCACCCACACACACACACAGACACACAGACACACACACACACACACACAGACACACACTCGGACAGCCATGTCGCTGTCCTCTGACATGCCTATCCCCCCCCCCCCCATTTCCACTTCTATCCCCTCCCTCCCACACACACTCACACACACACATACACACACACACACACACACACACACACACACACACACACTCCAAATGGGCTCTGAAAGACTCCCGTGTCGCCATGCTGTCTTTGGGGGGGGGGGGGTGTCTTTAAAGAGCCGGGATGTTGAGCCGTCAGGGCTCCAGTGTCACTCATATAGGGGTGGGTGGGGGTGATTGGGGGGGTGGGGGTACCTGCTAATGGCCCTGTGGCCGGGGAAACACACACACACACACACACACACACACACAGAGGAACCATTGTGTGTGTGTGTATGGGCGAGGGAGAGCAGTAATGGGGCGGGAGCGGACGGAGCTGACAGACTGACTGACAGGCCGGTCGCCATGACGACCGCTTATCTGCTGGAGTCCATCCATCTGTGACGCTCTCTTCATCCTTCCTTCCATCTATCTATCTCTCTCTGTCTGTCTGTCTGTCCGTCTGTCTGTCTGTCTGTCTTGTTCATATCTTTTCTCATGTAACCCATATCTGATAACATTATGAACTGGGAGTGATGTAGAGCAGTGGTTCTCAACGTGGGGTCCGGGGACCACCAGAGGCCCCTGAGGGGGAACCAAGGGGTCCCCAGAAAAATTATGAATTGTTAAACTTCAGCATTATTTCATTTACAAGAAGTTAACACAATTGGAGAATGTAGAAGAATGACTGTTTTGATCATAGTTTCACTGTTATCTCTCTACCTACAATACAGACAGTCATGGAATTCTGGATCAAAATCATATCTAACAAAAAATATTCTCAGATTTACGTCCGAGAGACAAAATTTCATCAAATGGGGGTCTGTGGCTCTAAAATGTGCTAAATTAGGGTCCTTGATATGAAAAAGGTTGAGAATCACTGATGTAGAGAAGACAGACAAAGTCACAATGACAGAAGATGTTTCAGTATATTTGACTGAACTGCCTGAATGTCTCGTCCTCCAGCTTTGAATCTTTGAATGTCTGTTACCAGCTTCTTGTCCGTTTTGCACTTATGTATTAGAAATATCAGAGTGAAATCACATCAGTAGGGAAACAAGGAAGCGCAGAAACTGAACGCACAGTAAACATCCTCACAGTAGAATCAGCTTCAGTTCCTCCATCACCAACATCACCAGCAAGCAGCAGTAAAGAGGTCAGAGGTCAGAGGTCACAGCGACCTGATAATCGATGGAACAAATATTTGAGTGTCTCTCCAGATTATGTATGAACTATACAGGAGTTCTAGGGGAGGAAGTTTAAACACACACACACACACACACACACACACACTCACACACACACTCACAGTAGCTGTGAGGCCTGGCTGGCTGTCAGTAAACACAGGAGGGAAAGGTCAAAGGTCGTTTCCTCTCCTCAAACAGCAGCTGATCAATACAGGTGAGGTTTACCTCCACTGATAACACTGGGCCGATTCTATTCTATTCTATTCTATTCTATTCTATTCTATCTTTATCTGTTGTGGGCTTATCCTTGTCTATATCCTTGTCTCTTGTCTACTGCAACAAATACATTTCTGTTCTATTCTATTCTATTCTATTGCCTGTCATTAAGTAGAATAATGTATAAACTGTGCATTACAAATATCAATCAATCAATCACTCAATCAGTAAAACTTTATTTATAAAGCACATTTTATACATTCAATGTGATACAATGCATTTGACAAGAAAAGCAAAATGAAGATGATAAATTAAAAGTGGAATCAAGAGACAAAAGTAAAAGAGGAATATTAAAGAAAGGGAAAATTCTCTACTTCATTTTGCTTTTTGCTGTTTTTCTTCTTTCTCTCTCTCTACCCCCCCTTTCCCTCTGTCTCTCTCTCTCTCTTTCCACTCATCTCCCCTCTCTATCCCTCTCAGTATCTCTATCTCTATTTCTCTTCCTCTCCCTTCCTCAGTCTGTCTTTCTCGTTCTCTTCCTTTTCCATTCATCCTCCCTCTCTTCTAGAGGAAGAAGCGAGGGATGAAAGAGTGTCTAAGTGGTCAGGGAGTGTTTCCCTCCTCTGTGTAGAGAGAGAGAGAGAGAGAGAGAGGAGATAAAAGGACAGGGTCAGCGGAGGAGAACGAGGGATGAGTAAACGACAAACCGAACATGTTTTCTGACCAAACAAGTTCAGTTTCTGAAGCTTTTCTGCAGCAGTTTCACAGTTTCTACGATGTTTCTTAAAGAGCGTGAGTGGCTGTGGTGCGTAACATTCACTACTACTAAAACAATGGAAAACACCACAGCAGGGATTGTTTATAAGCAAAATACTAATACTAATAAAACTAATACTAATAAAAACAAACATAATCTACTTTAAGAAAGAGACAGAAACACTGTTATGAGTCTGGCAGTCAAGAAGAAGTTGCATTCCCAAATCAACAGTTGCAATAAAAACTCCCAGCAGGGAAGCTTGAAGATAAAAAGAACAAGATCAAGTTGAAGTTTATTTAAAGTGCAAAGTCACTTTTTGGCTCTACTGCCTGTGCTTCCACACTGGGAGTTTTGATTAGAGAAAGAAAACCACCAAAATTGCATTTTATTGCAGTTTTTTGGCAACAAAAAACTAGGGAGCTAGGGATCGACCGATATGGGTTTTGATGCCCGATACAGATACTGATATTTTTGTATTGAATCTGCCAATAGCCAAAATTTTGTGCCATTATTTAACATTTAACATAACACAACCATTTTCATACCAAAAAAAAAGATACAATTATTCAGTGTTTCGTATCTGAACACCCCCAGCATTTGGAAAAATCTTTTGTGTCGTCTCCAGTCTGTCTTCACTCCGTTAAATTAACCAGAATTGTATTGTATTGTATTCTTGACTAGAATAATGAGCTGTTCTATTTTTCATTTTTTTCTTTGAATACAATAAATTGTCTCACAGGAGAAAACATAGTATTTCACTTTGGATTAACCATTTTAAATTTGGAAAAACATCTGATGATTTGGTGACAGTGATAACGTTACGTACCTCACCTGTGTATCATAGGCTGTTATTTTGCTTTAACCCATAATATAACAAAAAAAAAATAATAGCCGTCCCGCTCAGAGGGGAATTTGAGTCCAGGGAGTACAGAAAAGCCGACTCATCGCTCATCGCTAAACGTTCTTGCGGCTCGTCCGGTCCTCCGGGCCAGCAGGGGGCGGCATGTGACTCAGCTGTGACCGAGGCGTCGCTCCTCCTCCTCCTCCTCCTCTCCTCCTCCTCCTCCTCCTCCTCTCCTCCTCCTCCAGCTCTCCTCGTCCGGCTGAGCAGCAGCTCACCGGTCGGTTCTCACCCGCCCGCCTCGCCCCGAGCTACTGTGGCTCCTGCTGTCCGGCAGGGGGAACGGGGGGGGGGGGTGGGCTGGGGCGCGACATGTTTGTTTTGGTGGAAGGGCGAAAGGTTAAAGGTCATGGGAGGGGGGAGGTAGGGGGGGGGGGGGGGGGGTTAAGTGGGCCTTTAAGTTGAGAGCTCCTCTCCTCCGCTAAGAGAGCCTGACTGATCTCTCTATCCTTCACCATGACAGACTGCCTGTTACTGCATGCCAGAGAGAGAGAGAGAGAGAGAGAGAGAGAGAGAGAGAGAGAGAGAGAGAGGGAGGGAGGGAGAGAGAGACACAGACAGACAGACAGACAGATAAAAGTTGAGTTTTGAGAGAGTTAAATAGAGAGGAGAATGGAACAAATGTGAGAGAGAGGCTTTGAGTTTTGTGTTTTCTCAGAAATAGAGAAAGTAAATAAAATCACCTGAGAGAGAGAGAGAGAGAGAGAGAGAGAGAGAGAGAGATAATGAGAGAGAGAAAGAGAATGTGTTAATATTATTTTGTTTCATTGATTCTTGATGCTTTGGCAATATTGTTGTTGTGACATTCATGCCAACAAAGCAAATTTGAATTGAATTGAATTGAATTGAGAGACAGAGTTTCCTTCATTGCTTTGGCAATATTGTTTTCAATATTCATGCCAATAAAGCTTGTTAAACTGAAACTGAAATTGAAAATTGAGACAGAAAGAAAGGAGTGCAGAGTGAAAGAGAATAAGATGGGGAAGAGAGAGAGAGAGAGACAAGGATGGAGAGTGGGAAAGAAAGAAAGAAAGAAAGAAGAAAGAAAGAAAGAAAGAAAGAGGAAAATGATAAATTGAAAGGGAGAGAGAGACAGAGAGAGAAAGTGATAGATGAGGGGAGAAAGAGAGAGGTGGGACAGGAGGTGAGTGATGAAGAGGAGGGGTGAGGAAGAACCCCCCCCCCCCCCCCCCCCCCCACAGTGTGATGAGGAGAAAGAGACACTGTCGCCCCCTAGTGGCAGACTGGTCACATGATCTGTTGTGTTCACTGATCACATTTAATGTTTCATGTTCTTCTCCCAGAGAAATGACAAAGTGTTTCAGTTTATGAGGCTGAGCATGGAGTTCAGAGACAGGAGAATAGGAAAATGTTTCATTGTTTCAGTTGTAATCTGAATATCAACTATGATGTCATTAATTTATTCAGTAAATAACTGACTAAATTTAATCCATGACTAAAATCTGACTAAGTTAGAGTGTATTTGCATGAAAAGACTATGAATTAATAATAAAAAAACAAACAAACTGTAAAACCATCGGATAGAAATCTTCTACCTCCATAAAGTTCACACACACACACACACACACACACACACACACACACACACACACACACACACACACACACACACACACACACACACACTTTCTCTCTGCTGTCAGTCTGTCTCTCTCTCTCTCTCACACACACACACACACACTTTTATACAAACACACACTTTGTGTTTTTCTCTCTCATATTATCAAGCTCTCTCTCTCTCACACACACACACACACACATGCACACACTTACACATGCACATGTAAATGCACATACACACACATATGCACACATACACACACACTTTCTCTCTGTCATACTATCTTTATCTCTCTCTTTCTCACACACACACACACACACACACTCTTACGAGCATACCAACGCTTTATCCCACCCTGGGGGGGGTCGGCACCCTCGGCGACAGACAGCCGTCAGGTCGGCCAATCGCGGCCCTCCCCCGGACCACCCGTCGACCAATAGAAAGCCACGGAGTGCTGCGGCGGTATGTCGAGTGTTTATGAGGCGTGGTGACCCGCCGTGACCTCTGACCCCGAGAGAGGGGGGGGGGGGGGGGTCACATCTCTTAACACCACTTTATGCTGATGGCTAACAGGAGAGAGAGAGAGAGAGAGAGAAGAGAGAGAGAGAGAGAGAGAGAGAGAGAGAAGGACATGACATTGAACTGGTAGGCAGATGAGTGTCTAGACAGGTGTGTGTGTGTGTGTGTGTGAGAGAGAGAGAGTGTCTGTTATGGTAGCTTCATATTACACTTGATATTAACATCAAATCATCTGTCCTGGTGTTTATAACCTGTCTCTTTCTCTGTCTCTCTGTATCTCTCTCTCTCTCTCTCTCTCTCTCTCTCTCTCTCTCTCTATATATATATATATATATATATATATATATATATATATGACCTATGCAGAAGATGGACACACTTACTTACCCAAAAAGGCTGATAAACCTTTTTCATTCTGTTTCATCTGTTTATTTTTGGCGTAGTGTCTCTCTGTATCTCTCTCTCTCTCTCTCTCTCTCTCTCCTCTGTCTGTCTCTCTCTCCCTCTCTGTCTCTCTCTCTTTCCCTCTCCCTCTCTCTCTCTCTCTCTCTCTCTCTCTCTCTCTCTCTATGACCTATGAAATGCAGAAGATGGACACGCTTACCCAAAGAGGCTGATAAACCTTTTCAGTCTGTTTCACCTGTTTATTTTGGCTGATGAAGACTTTGCAGGCTGAAGCTTTAGAGCTTGTCTGCTTGACTGGGCCAAAAATAAACAGGTGAAACAGACTTTTATCCTTTTATCCACTCTGAGATGTGTTCATGGGAGTGCTGCCTCCAGCTGTCTGTTCAGACTGTGGAAACAGATACACTGCTTCACCTGCAGTAACAGTAATATATCAATATTAACAATCGTAGCAACAACTATATAATCACTCCTTGTTTCTCTCTCTCTCTCTTTCCCTGCCTCTCCCTCCTCTCTCTCTCTCTCTTTCCCTCTTTCTCTCCATCTGACTCTCCCATCTTTCTGCTCCCCTCTCCCTTTCTCCTCCCTTTCTTTCCCTTCCTCCCTCCTTCCCTACTTCCTGCCATTCTCCCTATCTCTCTCTCTCCCCCTCTCTTTCTCTTACTTTGGGTGTCTCTCTCTCCTTCCCTCACCCCTCTCTATTCCCTTTCTCTCCTTTTCCTTTCCCTCTTTCTCCCCCTTCCTTTCCCTTCCTACCTCCTTCCCTAACCCCTTTCCATCCCCCCATCTCTCTCTCTCTCTCTCTCTCTCTCCCTGCCTCTCTCCCTCCTCTCTCTCTCTTTCCCTCATTCTCTCCATCTGACTCTCCTATCTTTCTACTCCCCCTCTCCCTTTCTCCTCCCTTTCTTTCCCTTCCTACCTCCTTCCCCAAACCCTTTCCACCCCCCACCCCTCTCTCTCTCTCTCTCTCTCTCTCTCTCTCTCTCTCTCTCTCTCTCTCTCTCTCTGTCTCTCTCCCCCCCTCCCTCCCTCCCCCTCCCTCCCTCCTCCGTCATGACATCATCTGTCCTCAGTGTGGTTGGGTTTAGCCGGAGCTCTGCTGCTATATTAAACTCCCCCGTTTTATTTTCGTTGCCCTGCTTTGATCCGTGCTCGTTAGAGCGGGCCCCGCGGTGCCACGGGGCCGCGGGGCCCGCCGGCCGCCGCCGCACCGACCGCCGCAGTGTGTAAAATTACAAAAAAACACACAGCATGTGGACGGAGTCAGCAGTAAAAGCAGGGTGTGAAAGTCAAGTAGATTACGGCAGTATATAGAGATCGGGGCCCGGTCCCACGGTGCGATGACGAACGGCGTTTATAATCTTTCTGAAAAACGACAAGAGGATTGTGGGAGTGGTGTGAAAATTCACAGCTGAGGTGTGAAGATTGAACCGCTTTCTTTTTACTAATTAGAGACTCAGTAAAGAACAGACGTGATTGTTAGAAGCTGTTTTTCTAAACGGCTGTAAACTGTGATGAAGTTTGGTAGCGTACGTTAACACAGGGCCTTATAGTGACTAGGGCTGTGCAAAAAAGTCGATACAGCTGAGTATTGCAATATTTTTTCCATGATACTGTATCGATTTTCCAGCCCCTCGTATCGATATATTAAAAAAAATTATTCATATTTTAAACGGATTTAAAATGTCCTTAAATTTCCCTCAAATCCCTTTGAATTAAATAGTTTGACTCAATTTGTTCCCCTGAGTTATCAATATAATGTGATGTACATATTAGACTACCCAGGTGGTACACAGCAAGTTGTATTTTCAGCTCTATTTTTAAATTTTCAGTAAATTATGTAGAGTATTGCAATGTATCACAATATGTATCGTATCACAATGTATCGTGATACATATCGTATCGTGAGGCCCTTACCCAGCCTTAGTAGTGACATAAATAAATAAATAACCCACAGCTGGTGCCACCATGGAGGGCCACTGGAGAACTGGCGCTGTACAAATGATGCTAAATGAGGCGAAATGTAATAACAAGCAGCTAGAAGCAGAGAGCAGCTGAGTCAGCTTGTTGTGGTGTGGCTGTAGATCCATTCAGTAACGTTCTCAGTAAAAGTGAATAGTGTGATAAGGTGGATTTGTTTCCAAATGTAGGTTACTGTGACACAGTAAACTAGTGGTTCTCAACGTGGGGTCTGGGGACCACCAGGGGTTCCAGGGGGTCCCCAGCAAATTGATGAATTGTTAAACTTCACCCATTATTTAATTTACGAGAAGTTAACACAATTAGAGAATGTAGAAGAATGACTGTTTTGATCATAGTTTCTCTGTTATCTCTCTACTGCAATACAGATAGTCATGGAACTCTGAACAAAATCATATCTAACAATAAAAATATTCTCAGATTTGGATCAGAGAGAAAACTATCTCATCGAATGGGGGTCTGTGGCTCTAATGTGGACTAAATTAGGGGTCCTTGATATGAAAAAGCTTGAGAATCAGTGCAGTAAACTGTCCATATTTAAATGAGGGGACCTCCAAGTGAGTTTGTGGGAAGATGGTACCTTGCATTTATCTTTCATCTCACCAGATTCATGATATGACTGGTATGTTTTCACCTGACAGCCACATATAGGTTGTATGCTGTATTATTAGACTAGACTGGGTCTTGGTTGTTGCAGCAACAGATAACAGGATACAGCAAAGCAAAGCAGGATATACAGGAGAAAAGAGAAAAATGGAAGTAATGCTAACAATGGTTTCACTTAACTGACTGATCAACTCTCTCTTCCACCTCTCCTTCTTGCTCTCCCTCTTTCTCTATCGCCCCTTCACCCATCCCCCCCTCCCCCCTCTCTCTCTCTCTCTCTCTCCCTCCTCTCTCTCTCTCCAGGAAGGGAAGGCAGACTGTAAACAGGAGAAATGTCCTCTGGTGTCTGAAGACTGTGCGCTGGTGGTGAAGCAGACTGGAGCCTGCTGTGAGAGGTGTAAAGGTAAGATAGATGGATGGGTAGATCTCTCTCTCTCTCTCTCTCCCTCTCTCTCTCTCTGTCCCCCCTCTCTCTCTCTCTCTCACACACACACACACACATGTCCAGCTGCAGTGTGTGGAGACAGTGCGGCTGCTGGTAGGGGTTCACTGTTGGGTTTACAGGCCACAGAAATAAAGTCGCTTTTATGAGCCACCAGCCAGAAACTCCTCTATACCTCCTTCTCTCCTCCTCTCCTCTCCTCTCCTCTCCTTTCCTCTCCTCTCCTCTCCTCTCCTCTCCTCCTCCTCTCCTCTCCTCTCCTCTCCTCTCCTCTCCTCCTCCTCTCCTCCCCTCTCCTCTCCTCTCCTCCTCTCTCCCCCTCTCCTCTCCTCTCCTCTCCTCTCAGCATCTTTCCTTTCCTCTCCTCCTGTTTTTACCTTCTCCCTAGAAAAATAATGAATAAAATAATGCAAATAGATAACTAGTACATAAACATCTAACAGTGAAGAAAATGAATCCTAGTAAACAAAACCAAGAGATGAATGCAGGCTGGACATGCTGGAGATTTACAGACTCTCTCTCTCTGCGACACACACACACACACACACACACACACACAGACAGGAGACACACATTTCATTTTATGCTCACATGTTGCATATACTCACATACACATGCTCACATGAACTCTCTCACTCTCTCTCTCTCTCTCACACACACACACACACACACACACACTCACACTTTCGCTGTCTCGCTCTCTCACACACACCACACACACACACACACACCCCTACCTCCCCAGCTGACAGCAGGGGCGCGGCCCTTTTGTTTGCGGTCCGGCGTTTTTTTGGGGGGTTTTTTACGGCACGGCACTTCGTTAAGAGAGGTGGAGCGGGTTCGTGTCGGCTGTGGAAAGCCCCGCGTCGCCACGGCAACATGTGTCAGTTTTCTATTGTGCGGTCGACTCGTGGTCCGGGCCGCCGCCAAATTTAGGACCCTGCTGCCTCAGCGCCGTGGAAACGCCGCTGTCTCTGCATCTCATACCGCCGTCCTTTCTGTCCGGTTTGAATCCACACACACATTCATACAGTTACAGTTACTGGGAACAATTTACTTTGACAAGCATATTATCAGCCCGTTAGAAGCAGAGATAAACTTTTTTTTTCCCCAATAGAATCATCAAACCTCAGAAATGACAGAAGT
This sequence comes from Centroberyx affinis, assembly GCF_046629955.1. Taxonomy (NCBI): domain Eukaryota; kingdom Metazoa; phylum Chordata; class Actinopteri; order Beryciformes; family Berycidae; genus Centroberyx; species Centroberyx affinis. The sequence goes on along the minus strand of NW_027284257.1, from coordinate 952 downwards.
CCAAGAAAGTCCAAAAACAATAAGAGAGAAGTAAAATAACAGCAATAAGATGGACAACAAGAGGCAAAAAAAGCAAGTTAAAAAAGAGTAGACAAGGACCCTAAACAGATAAATAGTTATATATAAATGTGACAAATGCTACAATTTAGCCGGTCACAGTTATTAGTTCTATTCTGCTCTTTTATGTTATATTCTATTCTACTGGAATCTATTCTATTCTGATATACCAGCTCAGGGTTCAGGGCCATCTTACTATCTAGTCTTATCCAGTGTAATCTCAAGATCTCAAGACCCCCCCCCCCCCCCCATCCTCTCTCTATAGTATTGGTTTACAGTAAGGAAAGCAGATCAATAGGTGTGATTAGATTTCATTGTATGGAATGTTAAGCATTGATCTCAGTCCACTTACTGTAAATGGGACAGGGTGAAATGAATAGGCTATTAATTTAGTGCTGAGTGTATTGTAGAGGGGGGGGCAGTGTGTGGTCATATAGGGTGGTGTGTGTGTGTGTGTGTGTGTGTGTGTGTGTGTGTGTGTGGGGTGGGCGGTGAGTTGTCAGTCAGACCTGGTGTTGGGTTCCTGACAGGCTCTCATCAAACCAGCTATTCACAAGACTGGCGAGACTTGATATACAGATGATTGTGTGTGTGTGTGTGTGTGTGTGTGTGAGATGAATGCGTGTGTGTGTGTGTGTGTGTGTGTGTGTCTGTATGATAGGGGTGAGGGGTGGGTGTCCAGTATGAGTATCTATGTGTGCACACATTATTGCAGTGTGTGTGAGACACAAAGAAGAGTTATGAAAGAGATGAAAGAGAGAGTGTCTGTTATGCATCTGTGTGTGTGTGTGTGTGTGTGTGTGAGAGAGAGAGAGAGAGAGAGAGAGAGAGAGAGTGAGAGAGAGAGAGAGAGAGAGAGAGAGAGAGATGGTCAGTATGAGTGTGTGTGAATGCA
>NW_027284256.1:20000-25808 GCF_046629955.1 Centroberyx affinis | reverse complement strand
TTCATGTTAACTAAGGTATTAATTTATACATTATTTAAGTCGTCTTTATAAACTATTAAATAATGTATAAATTAATACCTTAGTTAACATGAACACCATTAGTAAATTACACATTAGTTAACGGTTAATTAAGGGTTAGTTAATGCTTATTAAGCATTAACTAACCCTTAACTTAGTGACCCTTATTGTAAAGTGTTACCAAAAACTCTAAACAAAATGAGGTATGAAACACTTTAAAGAATATTTATTCGACAATTTCAGTTTTGCTTGACATCACACCTAACATTACCATTCAGTTAATTCAGTCATATTGTGATATATATCGAAATTGAAAAAAAAATCCTTATGATTATCATGATTATTATTGATTATTTCAACCATATCGCTCAGCTCTACTTGTAATTGACTGTAGTTGATTGATTATTCTACTGTTGATCTCAGAGCTAGAAATATAAAAAGTGTAACACAGCAGTAATCTGAAGTTATGTATCAATACTTTAAACATGAGAGTGACTGGTGTTTGGTTTCCCCAGTCAGAGCTCGGCACTGGGAGGTTTGTAGAGTTTTAACCACATGTGATGAGCCACCAGCCGAGAGGCAGAGAGGCTGGAGGTGATGGCAGCTATTTGTGGTGCCTGTGGTTTCAGACTGTAGTGTGTGTGTGTGTGTGTGTGTGTGTGTGTGTGTGTGTGTGTGTGTGTGTGTGTGTGTGTGAGAGAGAGAGAAAATGTGACTGTGTGTGAGGATCTATTTGTGGTGAGTGTGGTCGCACTGAGGTGGCATCTGGGTCGTTCCTGGTGGTTAGAGAAAATGTTAGCACTTAGTCAGACATGCACACCTCTGTTGAGTAAGTGTGTGTGTGACTATGGGACTGTGTGTGTGTGTGAGACCATGGGACTGTGTGTGTGTGTGTGTGTGTGTGTGTGTGTGTGTGAGTTCCTAGCAGCTAAGCAACCTGATTTTAGGTTCTTGGATGTCACAATTTGATTCAGTTTTTCTGTTTTTTCCCCCCAAAATGTCAGGTTTTTTTTTGGATTTTCAAAATTTCAACATGCACATGCCTCCACTCCCCCCACCCCCCCACCCCCAACACACTCTCACACACACACACACACACACACACACACACACACACACCGTTAATTCCAGTCCTCTAGGCTGTTGTCCCGCTCTTGTCTTTGCATACCTCCTAGTCACCGACTCTGAGACACCGAGAGATAGGAAAATGTGTGTGTGTGTGTGTGTCTGTGTGTGTGTGTGTGTGTGTGTGTGTGTGTGTGTAGCGCCGATGGCTGAATAAGTGAGCAGCCACTCCTCCCCCCCCCTCCCCCTCTCTCTCTCTGGTGAATAGGTGAAGCAGGGACTCTAACCTCTTTCATCTAAGTCGGCCCTCCCTCTGGGCAAACTCTCCTCTTTCTCTCTCTCTCTCTCTCTCTCTCTCGCCCTCCTTTCTTTTCCTCTGTCTCTTCTCTCTGTGCCGATCGTCCCCAGAGAGAGAGAGAGAGAGAGGGAGAGAGAGAGAGCGAGGGTAAGTGGCCATGGTGCTGGCTTTGTAGTTTAGTTAATTGAATGTGATTGCCTTTTTTAGCTTCAGCAATATTCTAGCTGTGCCTCTCTCTCTCGCTCTCTCGCTCTCTCTCTCTCTCTCTCTCTCTCTTTCTCTTTCTCTCTCTCTCTCTCTCTCTCCATCCATATTGCTTAAAGTGATAGGGCCAGTGCAAGGATTGGATTAAGGCGATTGGTTATGGCCCCTTGTGTGTGTGTGTGTGTGCGTGTGTGTGTGTGTGTGTGCAGCAGAGTATTAGGGCCCTATCCAATAGTTACTAACCTGAAGGCAAGGGACAGATGTAAGAGTGTGTGTGTGTGTGTGTGTGTGTGTGTGTGTGTGTGTGATGAGTACAGTGTTGGGGCATATGAGGCCAGGTTGAGCTGGGCCGGGGGCTACACAACTCTCAGGATGGTGTGTGTGTGTGTGTGTGGTGATAAGACAAACTGGCTTGGGACAAATGTGTGTGTGTGTGTGTGCGTGTGTGTGTGTGTGTGTGTGTGTCTCGGGGCCAAGCTGTGCAGAGAGAGAGAGAGGCTAGTGCCGTGCCACCTGGCTCCAAGGCAGTCAGCTGGCCTAATGGAGCTTGTGTGTGTGTGTGTGTCTGTGAGAGAGAGTGAGAGAGAGAGAGAGATAGAAAGAGAGAGAGAGAGAGTGTGTCCTGTGGCTGTATTTGAGCAGTCCACTCTTCCATTAGTTTGCTTTGGAAAGCCCTTATGTTGCTCTCTCTCTCTCTCTCTGCCCATCCCTCTTTTTGCCACTCATCCATTAATTCATCTCTCCTTCCTTCCTCCATCTCTATTTCCTTCCCTCAAACCATGTCCTTTCTTTCTTCTCCTCTCTCCTTTCCTCTTGCGCTCTCTCTCTCTGCCCATCCCTCTTTTTTTACATCCATTAATTCATCTCTCCTTCCTCGCCCCATCTTTCCTTCCCTGAATTTCCTTCCCATTCCTCCTCCTCATCTCTCCTCCCTTCCTATTGCACTCCCTCTCTCTCCCTCTCTATCCGCCCATCCCTCTTTTTTTACCACTCATCCATTAATTCATCTCTCCTCCTTCCCCCCCTCTTTCCTTCCATCAAACCACTTCTTTCCCTTTCCTCCTCCTCCTCCCATCTCTCCTCCCTTCCTCTTGCACTCCCTTGTGCTCTCTCTCTCTCTCTTTCTCTCGCTCTTCCTGAAACGATCACCCGCCCTCCCTCATTTTCTCCTTCATTCTTCCATTTCCTCCATCCCTCCTTACGCTGCGTATCTGTGTCAGGATGGTTAAAAAAAACAAAATGTTTTCTCTCCCGTATTCGTTCGATTTATTCCTCCCTCCGTCTTTCTCTCCCTCCCTCTCTCTCCTCCCTCTCCTTTGCAAAGTGTCAAAATGTTTGGAAAATTTATTTTATCATTTCCAGGTCTTGAAAAGTTCAGGAACTGCACACAAATGTTTTGAAAAACTATTGCGGTTCAGTTGTGATAAACACATCTCACACCACAGTGTTTGTGGTTTCTGTCCCACTGTTCATTCACATGTTTGACAGTCTTGATTTATGAGTGTTATGACCCAGATGAGTCATTCCCCCTGTCATTATCAGCATAAATTATACTGAATACTAACCAAAGTCTTCAGCTTTACAACTTTTTAACCTTTGGAGCTGAAGCAGGAACCGGCTAAGCCACAGGAGGGCTGGCAGTCGCCCCAAAAAAATTAAATTTGACTAAAAATGGACTGAAATGAGTCAAGTCTGAACAGTAATGATAAAATGTATTGCCTGGTGTCCAGCTCCATGAATGTGAGTCTGTAGCACTTTTCGAATTTGCATGATGAGTCATATCGGTCTGGTCAACCCGGTCCAACACTGATTCACTGACCAAGACCACATCCACACTAATATGTGTTGGTTTTAAAACGATCTCCGTCCACAAGAGCGTTTCAGAAATAATCCCCGTCCGTACTAACACGCCTGAAACCGCATATCACATGACCGTTCACGCACACTGGGCATGTGCGTGCCGGTGTAAACAGGAAGCAGATTGTTTACTCTGCGGTTGGTTGCTTAGTTGCAGAAAATACTACAGAGGAAGAACAGCAATGGCGAAAAGTACGACCATACGAGATTTCTTTGCTTGGACCGACGACGATGTGGAACTGTTACTATCCATGTTGAATTAACCACTGGTAGTCAAGGCTGATGTCGTTTGTTTCGTTCCGGAAAAGGGTCAGGTGATAGGGGCGTGACGAATCAGAGAAGGACAGGGTGTGACTGATGAGACCCAATCAGGAAATGGACGTGGGCGTCTGCGTCATCGTTTTCAAAAGTCTGTTTTAGGGATTGAAAACGGCGGAGTAGTGTGAACGCTAGGCGTGTAGCAAAAGTTATGTGTTTTAAAACGAAGATGTATTACTGTGGTTGTGGCCCAAATTCCTCGCCCCGACTGATTGGTCGGTGCTAGTCGTCTGTTATCAGAATCTTTAACCAATCACAGCAGCAAAGCAGATTGATGTAATCTGGAGACAACAATCATGGCAGCGTTCACTTCTCAGCTTTTAAACATTCTCCTCTCCTTCTCTCCTCTTGTCTCCTCTCCTCCTCTTGTCTCCTTTCCTCTCCTCTCCTCTCCTCTCCTCTCCTCTCCTCTCCTCTCCTCTCCTCTCCTCTCCTCCTTTCCTTGTCTCCTGTCCTTTCCTCTCTCCTCTCCCCCTCTCCTTTCCTCTCCTCCTCTCCTCTCCTCCTTTCCTTGTCTCCTGTCCTTTCCTCTCTCCTCTCCTCCTCTCCTCCTCTCCTCCTCTCCTCTCCTCTCCTCTCCTCTCCTCCTCTCTCCTCCTCTCCTCTCCGTGTTTCCTCTCCTCTCCTCTCCTCTCCTCTCCTCTCCTCTCCTCCTCTCTCCTCTCTCCTCTCTCCTCTCCTCTCCGTGTTTCCTCTCCTCTCCTCTCCTCATCTCCTCTCCTTGTCTCCTGTCCTCTCCTCTCCTCTCCCCTCTCCTCTCCTCTCCTCCTCTCCTCTTCTCCTCTCCTTGTCTCCTCCTCTCCTCTCGGGACACAAAAACACACAAACCGCTCTCCAATTATAGCAGTGGGATAATAATAATGAACTTTATTTATGTGGCACCTTTCTTAACAAGGTTACAAGGTGCTTTACAACAAAATAAGAAGAAAAAAATGAAACAAAGAGCACAACACTGGATACAGATAACAGATAAAGGAATAAAACAAAGGTAAGAGCGAGGAGAACAAGTGTGACCAAAGGAACTGAAACACACTGAACCAGAGAAGCTGCACACAGCATGATATTAAAAGACAGTTTGTTTAATATATGTCATAAAAACATTAAAAGAAGATGCTAAGTGAAACAGAAAAAACAAATAACCCCCTCATTACATTAATTATTAAATATTGTTTTGTTTTATCAACATTTTACTGTTGATCATTATTATTTATTTTATTCTATTTTATTTTATTAACATTTTACTGTTTTACTATAATCAATTTATTTTGTGTAGTATTTCATAATTTTATTTTTATTTATATTTTTATTGCTTGTATTATCTTTTATTGTTTATCTTTTATTATCTTAACTACCCACCTTAACTACCTTTTTTGGTAGTTTTGGTGTGCATTAGTCTCTAAATCCATTTTTAACATCCTACGTTTTGTCAATCGCTTGTAAAACACTTTGAATTGCATTTGATTTGTTTGAAAGGTGCTATATAGATAATGTTTGATTGATTGATTAATTGATTAAGATGTTAAAAAGGCCTTTTTAACGGCGTCATTAGGAGGTCTGAATTATTAAATTAACTGCAGGTGGAGAGGCTCGGTCCAGACTAGAGCTGCAACAATTAATCGATTAGTTGTCAACTATTAAATTAATCGCCAACTATTTTGATAATTGATTAATCGGTTTGAGTAATTTTTTAAGAAAAATAAGTCAAAATTCTCTGATTCCAGCTTCTTAAATGTGAATATTTTCTGGTTTCTTTCCTCCTCTATGACAGTAAACTGAATATCTTTGGGTTGTGGACAAAACAAGACATTTGAGGACGTCATCTTGGGCTTTGGGAAACACTGATCCACATTTTTCACCATTTTCTGACATTTTATAGACCAAACAACTAATCGATTAATCGAGAAAATAATCCACAGATTAATCGACAATGAAAATAATCGCTAGTTGCAGCCCTAGTCCAGACCTCTATCAGTCGACATGCAAATTCAAAAAGTGCTGGAAGACTGCGATTCGTGGAGGCTGGACACCAGGCCAAACATTTACATGAT
>NW_027284256.1:5000-12500 GCF_046629955.1 Centroberyx affinis | reverse complement strand
TGGGGATAGAGAGAGAGACAGGTGGACAGAGAGATGGGTTGGGAGAGAGACATAAAGACAGACAAGTGAGGGAAAGAGAGATATAGAGACAGACAGGTTGAGTGAAAGAGAGAGAGACTGACAGGTGGACAGAGAGAAAGATGGAAAGGTCGAGAGAGACAGACAGTCAGGTGGAGAGAGAGAGTGAGAGAGAGACAGACAGAGAGACAGACAGGTGGAGAGAAAGAGAGAGAGAGAGACAGACAGAGAGACAGACAGACAGGTGGAATGATAGAGAGACATAAAGACAGACACGTGAAGTGAGGGAAAGGGATATAGAGACAGACAGGTCAAGTGAAAGAGAGAGAGACAGACAGGTGGACAGAGAGAGAGATGGAAAGGTCGAGAGAGAGACAGGCAGTCAGGTGGAGAGAGATAGAGAGAGACAGAAATGGACAGGTGGGAGAGAGACAGACACAGAGACAGACAGACAGGTGGAGAGAGAGAGACAGGGTGAAATGAAAGGGGAAGATGAGAGAGAGATATTGAAAGAAAGGAGAGAGAGAGAGAGACAAAGAAAGACAGTAAAGCAGCTTTAGAGACAGAAATAGAGAGGGAGACGGGGAGAGAGAGAGAAAAAGAGAGGGAGGGGTGACACAATGGCTGTGTGTGTGTGTGTGTATATATATATGTGTGTATATATGTGTGTGTGTGTGTGTGTGTGTAGCAGGATACAGATCATATCACAGCAGGACAGGCCTTATCAGATCCCAACATGCAAACATTCGCTCCACTGTTACTTCCTTCCCCTCAGGGTCAGCAGTGTGTGTGTGTGTGTGTGTGTGTGTGTGTGTGTGTGTGTGTGTTGCATCCTGTTAGGATCAAATGTCCTCACAAAGATAGAGAGATGCACAGAGTGAGGACATCGTACTGTCGGGGGGCGGGGGGGGGGGGTTACTCAAAGGTCAGAGGTCATGGTGTGTTTAAAGGTCCCAGCCAGGTAAAGGTTAGAGCGATGCTGCGTTCAGGTCATGTGGGAAAGATGGTAAATGCCACCGTCCTGCTTCAAATAACCGTTCACCTCTTCAGACGGTAAGTACTACAGAAAATACTACAGAAAATACTATTCACTCAGTTTCCAGGCGGTAAATACTACAGAAAATACTACAGAAAATACTATTCACTCAGCTTTCAGATGGTAAATACTACAGAAAATACTATTCTCTCAGCTGTCAGACGGTAAATACTACAGAAAATACTACAGAAAATACTATTCACTCAGCTTTCAGATGGTAAATACTACAGAAAATACTATTCTCTCAGCTGTCAGACGGTAAATACTACAGAAAATACTATTCACTCAGCTTTCAGACGGTAAATACTACTTTCTACTTGTTCTTGAATTCTGATGTTCACAACAAGGAAATACCTGTAGGGAATGATCGATTAATTTCAGATAAAATCAACAAAATGAGCCATTTTCAACACATTAAAGGAATAGTTCTGTATTTTGAACCCTGGGCCCAAATCACGTTTTCCATCATGATCCCTGTTAGTAGAAACCAGAACTTCTCTAGCCGCCTGCTCCGCCCCTCCGGTAACACCGGACACCTCCCACTCTACTGCAGTAGAAACCTATAGGGCAAACACGACAGTCTTTGAAAACTATGATAAATGTTGTTTTGCAACAGTATTATTATACTATCAATCAAGATAGTATGTTATCTTGCGTCTTTGAGAGAAAATATTCCTGTACAAAAACTAACTTGGCCAGCACCATAGCTCCTGCAACACATCGCTAGCTGTGGTTAGTCCTTGGATGGGAGACCACCTGGTGCTGGATGTGGTGTTGGAGGACCAGTAGGAGGTGCTCTTCCCTCTGGTCTCATGAATAATATCCCCAACGCCCCAGGCCAGAGACAGGGACTCTGTCCTGTGAGTGAGCACCGTCCTTCGGATGAGACGTTAAACCGAGGTCCTGACTCTGTGGTCAGTAAAGAGAGAGTAGGGGTGTAACCCCGGTGCCCTGGCAGCATTCCCAAACAGGCCTTCCTTCCATCATGGCCACCTAATCATCCCTCGTTACCTAATTGGCTCTTTCAGTCCTCTACTCTCCACTGAGATGGCTGATGTGTGGTGAGTTAGTTAATACTTATTAAGCATTAACTAACTCTTAATTAATGTACCCTTATTGTAAAGTGTTACGTTTGCATCTCTGCAAATAGAACACAACTATTGACAGAAAGTCTCGTTTTTTTTTACAATACCAAACTATTCCTTTAAGTAGTGTTGTGATCTTGGCTGTCAGAATACCACGGCAGGAAACAACTACTTACTGCATTTTTTTGGTTTGTGGTCGACATTACATTGTCTGGTTTGCTCTAAAACATGAACTCACATATTTCATGACTAAGATCATGTGTGTTGAGAGTGAAAAAGCTGTTCAGCAGTCTAAAAGAAAACATATTGTCTCTTGAAGGCTTCAAATGAGTTTGAATCACTGCTTTTAACCATTAAATTGATATGATGTGAACGCAGCATCGGGTTGAGAGTCAGGCGGCGGTCACACTGAAAACAGAAGGATAGATTTCTGTCTGGGTGTTTAGGAGCGTCAACATGGCGGGGCGAGGCAGAGGAACTGGAAGGAGAAGACATGGCCGCCCAGAAGGCTTTGCTCGTAGCTTTTGCTGCTTCATAGAAACAAGAAGAAGAAACAGACTCGTTCCTGTGATCATGGTATTAACCTGTTGAGACCTCAGCGAGGGGAATATCAAACCCCAACCGATTTGTTCCTCGCCCCCGTTTGCCCCGCGCCATTAAATTGTATGTATGTATGTGACGCAGGAGTTTTCTACCCGGAAGTTATTGTAAACAAACATTGTGATTAGTTCTATATATGGAAATACAAATGAGGGAATAGTGATCCATTCCAGTCACAGCCATCTCTGGAAGCCCTCTCCCATCTCATCCTGCTGCCTGCCTCCCTCCCTCCGTCTCATCTCTGTGTCTGTAATCCTTTAATGATGAGTCGCACAACAACAGGATGATGTACGCTGCGTTAATTAGCCTCCTCCAGGCTCTCAGTGTCCGCCGCCATTTTTTACCCAAAACAAACCCATGAACCTCCTCCTCCTCGACTCTTGATTGGCTGAGCGGGCCGTGACAAATCCGCCCGTCCGGAGGAAGTTGAACTTTCTGTCCGTCAAAATGGATAAAAATCTGACAGACATGGATGCAGGATCAGTCCTGAAAAATGAAAACAGATTTTACTGGTTCAGGTTGTGTGTGTGAAGATGCATGCAAGTCAATGGACGGTCCTCACAAGTATAGTAATATAAACACATGCAGTAAAACAGAAGCCTTGATCGCTCTCTGTGCCAGTAGAGTGGGTGCTGTGTCTTCTAAGCTTATATATATTCTGCTGACTGCCAAAGTGCACACACACACACACACACACACTCACACTCTCTCTCACACACACACACACACACACACACACACACACACACACACACACACACACACACACACACACACACACACACACACACACACACACACACACACACAGGTTGAGTAGGCTTCTGATTAGACTGAGGTCATTTAGCAAACGCTGCTTCCCTCAGATTCCTGTTAATTTAAGAGCTGAGCCAGAGCAAAGCCAGGGTGTTATGTGACTCACCTGAGTTCACACACACACACACACACACACACACACACACACACACACACACACACACACAAATAGACATAGACACAAACACACTCTCTCAACACACACACTCTCACTTGATATGGTTTATTTGAATCCATTAAAGTTGAATTTACATAATATTGTCTCTGCTTGACTACCTATTACTGCAGGGATTCAACACACACACACACACACACACACACACACACACACACAGACACACACACACACACACACAGGCACGCCCACATACAAGCTGTAGTTCTCCTGCTGCAAGGTCATTCACACTGCAGCATGCATGCCTGTGTGTGTGTGTGTGTGTGTGTGTGTGTGTGTGTGTGTTTGGTCCCCAAGGCCAGAGAAAACATTATAGCGCTAATTAGACACTCCATCTCCATATGTGCTGGTCTGAGATCAGCTGTTAAGTGTGATACAGCATTATAAACACTGTTCTGAGACCAGCTGCATCAGTGCTTCAGGAATGAGAGAGGAGCGCTGTAAAGGAAATTCAGCATTATTGTTAGTATTGTTATCATTATTATTATTATTATTATTATTGTTATCATTATTATTATTGTTATCCTGTGTAGAGCTAGTGGTGTCTAAAAGCTGTAGCAGCAGTATCCTAGAGCAGTGGTTCTCAACGTGGGGTCCGGGGACCACCAGGGGGTCCTTGAGGGGGTTCCAGGGGGTCCCCAGCAAAGTGATGAATTCTTAAACTTCATTTTTCAAGAAGTTAACACAGTTAGAGAATGTGGAAGAATGACTGTTCTGATCATAGTTTCTCTGTTATCTCTCTACCTACAATACAGACAGTCATGGAGTTCTGGACAAAATCATATCTGACAATAAAAATATTCTCAGATTTGGGTTCGAGAGACAAAATCTAAATCTAAGGGGGGGTCTGTGGCTCTAATGTGGACTAAATGAGGGGTCCTTGATATGAAAACGGTTGAGAATGACTGTCCTAGACCTTTTGTGCAGTCCAGCTTTGTGCTGGAAGGTTGCCGGTTCGAATCCTGAAAGAGAAACACACACGTCCTGCTGAAGTGCCGGTGAGCAAGGCATTCAACAGCTGTAGGAAACCGGTAGTTGTCCCACTCTCACGAGCTCATGTTTCTTACAGTGAGCGTGTTTTGCAAATGGCCGGTGTATTTGTTTGCTGATATTGGCCTTTTATTACAAATCAGATATCGACCTGTCAGTGTCGTCCATCTTTGATATGAAGGAGCTTCCTGCCTGAACACGGATTTTTCAGTTTCAGGTTTTTAGTATCGTTATTGTTTTTCTATCAGCCGTCTGATCAGAGAAACCAGTTCAGTGCATTGTGGGAGGATTTGACTCAGCAGTCTGTAAAACCTGCAGTGAAACCTGCCTCACTCTGCCTCAAAGAGCTGCTGACACTAAAATAATTTCATCAGTCTGGGTTTTAGTGTCCCGTGATGCTCTGAATGCTGTTTCAGAGACTCTTCCCCCCCCGATGAGAAGAAAACTCTGGAGGAAAACACTGAACACTTCTTGTTTTTAGGAGGTTTTTTTTTACATGAAATAGTTAAAATCTCAGCAGCTTCAATCCATAAATATTGGTATCATCTTCAAAAAGTCCCATCAGTCGAAGCCTGTGGCGATGTTCCTGTTGCTCCGTTCTTTTCATTTCAGTATTTTAACACTTTTACTTTCTAATCTCTTTGTTTTGGATGTTTTTTCATTTCTTCTGGGCCACTTTTTAATGTGTTTCCCAATTTTTAATCTCCTTTTTTTTTTATTATGTCTTTTACGATTCCTTGGTTTTATTCCTTACTGTAAAGCTCTGCTGTTAGAAGCTATATAAATGAAGTCGACCGTTATTATTATTATTATTATTATTATTATTATTACTGAAGATGTTTTGTGTCTTGTGTGTGTGTGTGTAGGTCTGACCACAGAAGGCCTGTACCGAGTCAGTGGGAACAAGACGGACCAGGACAACATCCAGAAACAGTTTGATCAAGGTAAAACCGCAGACACACACACACACACACACACACACACACACACACACACACACACACACCACAGACACATTATTTCAGCAGCACGCCGTCATAAATATAAATTCGGCTACCTAGGAACTTGAAAACGTGTGTAACCGGAGATTCAAAGCGGAGAGACCGGTGTGTTTCCAATTATTTCCACAGATCGTGATTCTAAATTATTTTCCCGTGCGTTTTAAATCTCCCAGTTTAGGAACTCTCCGGCTCCTCGGGAAAACATGGTACCAATCGAGCGCCGAGTTTGTGTGTGATGTGTGCAATAAATATTACTTTTTTTTTTTTTTAACCGGCCGGTTTCCAACCTGCAGCAGGCGGTATGAGTAGTTAAACAGAACAAGCTGCTTCTCAGAGGAGGGGAAGGAGCTCCAGATGAAGGCTGTTAAGAGTGAATGAAGCGGCCGCGGCGTTCGGCCCCGGTGGCTGCTGGGAAATTTACACCCTGCTGATAAAACACAGGGTGGAAGACTAGAGATGAGAAACGCTGTGCCAGCCGCTCGGTTTGTTCTGCTCAGTCTCACACATGCACAAACTTATTGATTGGATCTTTTCTTTGTTATTGCGTTTTTTTTTAATCACTTTGTTTTATCGCCGTGCAAATAATCAAAACTAATCATGAATCTCATTAAATAGTAATATAAACTCCCGAATAGCCTGAATATGAAGAGTTTTATTCCGAAATGAGATACCAACCGTTAGAAAAAAACAACATCTACTCTTACGGAACGATTTAAAACGCAAAATGAATACAAATGATAGTTTGTTTTAAAGTATATTAGGTAACTTAAAGGAAAACTCGCCCCTGAAACTCTTTAAATCTGTTGGACTTTTCATCTCTGGCTCCGTCCAGTAGTTAGTAGGGCTGAATGATTTTGAAAAAATATCTTAATTGCGATTATTTTGACTGATATTGCAATTGCGATATGATTTGTGATATTAGAGGGAATGATCATTTTTACATCGTTATCCTCATTTTCATTCAAAAACGTATTAAAATGATTATGGTGTGATTTTTGCGGGGATCTGTACCAAACAAAGATGTTTTCTTAAGTCTGTAGAATATGATGTGTAGGCCAGGACATCTCTGCAGAACCACAATATTTCATTTAAAATGGTATTTTGACACACAGTTCAGATTAATTGTTCAGCCCTAGTAGTTTGTTGTGTTTCTCTTCCTGGTGGATAACCGGCCAATCGTAGACGAGGTGATGTCACCTCCGGATGTTTCCAGCAGCTCCAGTGGAGTTTGATATGAGAAAATGTTTCAGGATGTAAAACCTCAGCGGTAAACGTCAGGTTTTGGTGTCAGTCCCTCAGAATCAAAGAGCGAGGGGCTTCTTCTTTCTAGAGCCGCCATTTTGCACCGAGAGACGTTCAACAATCATACAGGGAGAAATCCATCGTAGAAGAAGAGAGAGACCAGTTTCTCCACCCACAGGAGCAGGAGAGAGACCAGAATGCAATGCAGCGGAGAGACAGGCTGGGGTTTGAGGAAGAGGAGAGACTCTCTTTTTCTCCACTGGATAAACTCTCTTTACTCTTATGATTGTAACACGATCACTGTCTCTCTCTCTCCACTTTACATGTAAAACCCACAGCTGGATGCCACAAGTTCAGGCCTGTTCTCTGGGGCTTGTTGAAAGGCATTCTGGGAAACGTAGTAAATCACTAACTTGAGTAGAAGCAGACGAGGCAGGTTGAGGGGAAGTGGGTTCAGTAAGTCCTTAGCTGACAAAAATATGACCGCTTTCACAGATTGAATCCTCTGCGTTTTAGAGATATCGACTAATAAAATTA
>NW_027284255.1:77500-79419 GCF_046629955.1 Centroberyx affinis | reverse complement strand
CTTATTCGGCATTTTCCATCTTATTCCATAAGTTGCTAATATGCTAATATGTTCTGAACAACATGTTAAACCCAGAGGAGAACTATGAACGTTCCTCTGCTGTGAAATGATGAAAGTGAAGTGAAGGTTGTAGAGGAACCTGCTCAGGCTGCTTTACTTATTTCTTCATTCTGAGCTTGTTGTCTTGCAGCTTTAGGAAAATCATTCATTCATCTGACTTCAGTCTCAGATGTGAAGCTCTTGCCTTAATAAAGTCTGGATCAGACAGAACCACTTCAGAGCATCAAGTCCACATGTCAAGCTGTTTACTGAGCTGTGTGGTGGCTCTTAAGATATTATATGCATAGGCTTATAATCAGATCCTAACATGTTATGCCTATCTTGCATGAATTTAACAATTATTTTCATCCAATCAAACTAATTAGGATTTGTGTGGATAAATATGAGTGGACAGGAGGCTGAGTGTGAGAAACCATTCTCAATGTGAAAACATTTCCTTTCACTTTAGTGACTGGTCGCCTTTATTCCTTTTTATTTCAATTCCAACCTTGGTGATGAAGTCATATTTTTCAGCGGGTCGTCCAGGTTTACAGCCTGCATGAAACACGGTGAGAACACACAGGGAGAAGATCTGAGATGGTTTCAGTCGTCCATCTTCTGAACGTTGTAGTTTCACACAGCAGATCCACCTCATTAACATATTTGACCTCATGATGTTTTCCATCCAGGTCGAGGAGAAGTGTTTAGGAACAGGAGTTAGGACGGATCTTTTTGACTGGTGTGTGTGTGTGTGTGTGTGTGTGTGTGTGTGTGTGTGTGTGTGTGTGTGTGTGTGTGTGTGCGTCACCTTTCAGTGATGCGATCATGCGGGGACAGCGCTGCAGCAGGAAGTCCTTCAGCTGCTCCCAGGCTCTCTTCAGGACCGAGTAGTGCTGCAGGTACCGACCCAGGTCAGAGTAGTACAGTCTGAACAGGCTGAGCCACGACACGCCACGCTGCTGCCGGTCCACACTGCACACACACACACACACACACACACACACACACACACACACACACACACACACACACACACACACACACACACACACACACACACACACACACACACACACACACACACACACACACAGAACAAAGTCATTCATGTCTACCTTGAAGTTCTGTAGCAGGAGAACGTCTCACAGTTAAGACATAAGGTAGAGCCATATATATCTACAGGTTAAGGCAGGGTAAAGGCAGGGTAGAGCCATATGTATCTACAGGTTAAGGCAGGGTAGAGCCATATATATCTACAGGTTAAGGCAGGGTAGAGCCATATATATCTACAGGTTAAGGCAGGGTAGAGCCATATATATCTACAGGTTAAGGCAGGGTAGAGCCATATATATCTACAGGTTAAGGCAGGGTAGAGCCATATATATCTACAGGTTAAGGCAGGGTAGAGCCATATATATCTACAGGTTAAGGCAGGGTAGAGCCATATATATCTACAGGTTAAGGCAGGGTAGAGACATATATATCTACAGGTTAAGGCAGGGTAGAGCCATATATATCTACAGGTTAAGGCAGGGTAGAGACATATATATCTACAGGTTAAGGCAGGGTAGAGACATATATATCTATTAGGGCTGTGCAAAAAAATCGATACAGCTGAGTATTGCAATATTTTTTTCCATGATACTGTATCGATTTTCCAGCTCCTCGTATCGATACGTTAAAACTATTTAAAACGTCCTTAAATTTCCCTCAAATCCCTTTGAATTCTGTCTGTCTGTCTGTCTGTCTGTCTGTCTGTCTGTCTGTCTGGGGGTCGCTCAGTACTCACTCAGTCAGCCTGTCTGTCTGTCTGTCTGTCTGTCTGTCTGTCTGTCTGTCTGTCAGCCTGTCTGTCTGTCTGTCTGTCTGTCTGCCTGTCT